>NC_056735.1:1837703528-1837760103 GCF_019279795.1 Protopterus annectens
ACATTGGATTAAAAAATCAAAGCAAGTTGCTATTCTATGTTATTGCACTTACCTCTCAACCTCTTAACGCAGGAAATCTGGACAAGGCCAAATATATTGGGGGGAATATACAAACAGTAGTAAAAATTGCTTTTGTATAAACTTAGTTGATAGAATAACAGGTCTTGCTTTAGCATGCATTTTTCTGAAGGGTATGAAGTCTGAAACTCAATGTCTGCCATTATTAAGTGACTTCATTCCTAAATGATTTGCCAGAAAACCACAAATTTTATGAGGAAATAACCAAAAATAAGAAGCAAACATCTATTCATTCTGCAAAAATCTGGACAGTTGAGAGGTAAAGTTCAGCCGGGAGAATTGTGCTGCAGAAATCCTACATGACGGACTTAGCTCCCTAGGTGTGGACAATAAGTGCCCCCCCCAAAAAAATGAAGATCTAAGAAAAGTGATTGCTTCAATCTAGCTTCATCACTTTCAGTAGCATTCAGACTCAATCAGTGAAAATATTCAGTAACAAAAAAAGTTTGGGCTTGTAGACAGTTGATTTAACTGGTTCCTAATCGAACATATCCAACCAAGAACTGGAGGGGGCATATCTGAGCTGATCAGATAATCAATAAACACCTTCCTGATTGTATTAAATTATATTCCTTGTATAATACAGTACAGTTGTTAGAGGGCATTTTAAATTTATTCTTTTGAACATTTTTCCCAGTAACAAATTAAATAAAATGCACGCGCCAATAATGACAAATCTGCCCAGTTCAGAACATTTCCATCATAAAAGTCTACTCAGACTTCTACAATCCACCGGTATCAGTAAATATGCACAATCTCTGCAAAAGTAAATGTCATCTAAATAATTCCACATTAAAGAGATCTTTAACTAATGAAGAGGTTGCCGCTAGCAAACAACTTTATATTTAATTGTTTCATCTACAAATAAAGTTCCTGTTGCCCTTGAGGAATAAATTGCCTATGTTACATTAAAAAAATGATAAGCTAGTAATATTGCAATATGGAATGGATGGCAAACTGATAACAGGTTCATAGTTACTAGGTATCTCCGCCAAAGAGGACATTTTCAGCACTGCAGCATCGACCCCCTTTAAAAGTACAACACAGTACAGTATCAGCAATGCATATAAATACTGTGGGCGTAGAACCCACAGCCTTCTGCATCAAAAGCAAATATTCAGCCTGTTATGCTATTAACAATGCAAGCAGACTCAGAATAAGCAGCACTAAACTTCTCTTCCCCTGTAGCTCTTGGCTGCTTGTAAAATCCACTCAACACTCAACTGTATCTCTCAACTTTGCAGCACAAGAAATCTGAAAAAAGACAAAATGGGGACACATTTTAAAAATTGCTTGTATAATCTTGGAAAGTTGCTAGAATAAAATGTGTTACCACTATGCAGCACTTTTGTGATGGGGATTTCAATTATCCATCTCTTAACTGGAAAATGTACACCACTAATGGTAAGAATACCAAATGGTTCCTTGACCTAATAAATACACACTAATGCAAGCTCCCTGGAGCAAATAGTCAACTTATCCACTAGTTGTCCAGTTGTCCTAATATTCTGGATCTGGTGTTAACAAGCTTAGACACTCCATGTCTGCACACTTACCTGTTATATCTATATCCCTCATAAACCTGATCACAAAACATTAGTCTTCTCAGTCAAAACCAGAAACTCCTCCTTAGTGACAACTTTAAACATGCATATAAAATATGCATACAGCACTGAAAAGCTTTTTTCATTGGTTTGTATTTTGTGTTTTCATAGAAGTACTATATAACAAGACTACCTAACAGCCTTCAATGTTATACTTATTAACCATGTTTCTGTAATACCAGCAATGGCCCCCTCCACTCATGCATCATGGCATTCAGCACCCCCTTCCAACCTATAAACAGTAATATTACCCAGCTATTCTGAGAGTAACTCAAATCTTTCTTCTTCTGCCACTTTTTGTGTCCTTTTCCACTTCTTCCTATTGCCTGAGTACCTCCCTCTTCTTCTGTATCTGAAAAACTCTCTCCACTTCCATCATTGTAATAGATCTTTTCTTTACACCTGTAAGCCCTGTTTTCCTTCACAGCAAAGGCAGAGTCTGTCACTTGCCTAGATCTGGTATCTCTGTCAGGTCTGTCTCCATTCTCCTAGGAATATGTAGCCCATCATCCTTGTCCACTGCAGCAGCAGGTCATATATTCCCAAGCCGCCCTCTTTTCACAGTTTGCTAATTAGCATAGGTAACACATCAGAGAATATTACCTCTAAGGTGTTAACCTGAAATCTCTCTGCCACCACTCTAGTCCTACTTGCTGCTCCCTCACCTGTCTCATCTGACAGTTCACTGGTGGTAGCATAAACTGCAGCGTACTTCCATCCTCTCCTCCTTGGTAATCATCTTTGTCATTTACTCAATGTCCTACTCAGTCTGACCCTAAAACTAGCATCACTGTAAGATGATCTTCCCTGACTCCCTTTCCATGATCCTTAATCCCCTTAGTGACTGGATCTCCATAGTCACCAAAACCTATTCTCTCTTGGCACACTTGTTTTTTCCCTCTTCGGTTCTATCCATATGTCAGGACTAAGGAGGTGTCAGACAGATTTCAGGTTGATAATTTGGAGGTAACATTCTCTGATGTGTTACCTATGCCAATTAACCCTTTTATCAACTACTGCCATCTCTTCAGTTCCACTACACCAGTTCTTACTATCTTTGTTGATTGCCTTACACCCTGTGATGCATCAAACCATTTTCCCATCTCTTCTATACTCTTTCTACAATGTCTTTCCACTGTTTTGTTTCTTTCACTCTTTATCACTCTTTCTTGACTGAGTGTCCTACCTCTGACTTCCTTGTGATATTGACTACTCAATGGCCGCCTCTGGCTGAGTCTCCCTTTCATTTCTTGTCACAAAGGTCTGCATCTGTCTCCCCATTTTCTCCCTGTTCTCTGTTTAATGACTGTATCTCCTGCTTTCCTCCCTTCCCCTTACTCCTTGCCAGTTACAGACATGTCACCAAATCCAAGTCATTGTTTAGGTTGCATAAAGCAGTTTACAGAGCTTCCATTTTAAATGGTTTCAATATTGTGATGATTACTGCATTTAAGGATTTTTGTCTAGAGGAGCTATCTTTTAAATAAGACTTACATCATGATCTTTACTACATCTTAGACAAAGATATCACTCATGGAGATTGTTTCTTTTCATTTCTGGACCAGTCAGAGGCAGGACTCAAACATGGTATGAATTGTATAACGTTAGTACTCTATGAAATGCTCAGAAAATGCTCAAATGTGATTCAGGAAAGTCAAAGTATCATTGCAATGGACAGAATATGTTACTATGTAGCACATTAAAATGGGCCAAGAATAGTAATTCTAGCAGTAAAAATGCAGTTCAAAGATAGGTATATATTAAGTACCATAGTCATCACCTAACACAAAGCTACAATACAGCTATCTAAAATGAGGCCAAATGGCCCCCAGGCAGGATACCAAAAGGTCAGCCAGCATATGACAACACATAGCTACCCAACACATGCACACACATGCACACACAGCTATAAACATCAGAACCACTGGTGGACAGGCTTACACATACTGGAGACATATTTTCTAGGTCAAAACACACACACACAGAGTAATAAAATGGGATTACTGTAATCTTCTGCCACTGTTATTAAAGCTTAGCTCCTCCAGAGATGCTTTGATGAGCAAGTGTGGGCTATATTTCCTGCAGAAAAGTCCAACAAACATTTTACACCATCCCTCATAAAACCTGATCACAAAACATTAGTCTTCTCAGGCAAAACCAGAAACTCTTCCTTACTGATGACTTAAAAAAAAAACCTCTTAAAACTCCATAATGAGCTTTCAAAATTCCACTGCAGTACGTGAGTGCTGACTTGTTTCTTGATTCACACTCTTTTTCCCAGCATGCAATGTGTGGGAAGAGAGTGAGAGCGGAGAACCAATCAGTAGCTATCCAGCCAGCCACATCACGTACGTGACTGCGGACATGCCAGTCCGAGCCCCTTCCATTCACTGCAGTTAGAAACCACATAGCCTTGGCATGTAAACAGTAAACCTTCACTTATTAAGCCAGACTTGTTTAATAGCAGTCCAGATTGAGAGAAATGATATTTTTTTAAAACCTGGAACTCACCATGCACACCATGCACAGTTCGAGTTCCGGTACTTAGTGAGTCAGTCGGACTCATATAAGGAAGCCAAGCCACTAAGCCAGTCAGTATTTTTTTTTAATAAATATATATATATTTTTTTGTTTTTCTTTCCTTTTAGCTGGGGGGGGGGGCTGCGAGGCTGCAGTCCTGCAGTCCAATAGCACAAGCCACCACTGGCCCTGGTAAAGCTGTAACTCTTGTTTCTAAATTATCTGATACTAATTGCTTAAATTATAATACAGATACAAATTGTTTATGAGAGTGTTTTAAGCTAACATCTGAAGCTTAGAGAAAAAAACGTTTTGTGAGCACAGGTACAAGGCAGATGAAAGTGTGTGTGAATATATTGCTGAACTAAGCACTTATTTTCATAGCTGGGTGAGTGGGTGTCAGTCACCACTTTTGAAAGGCTGACAGACCTCTTGGTGAGGGAACAAGCCCTTAGTACTTTTCCTGAGAATATGAGAATCTGGCTGGCAGATAGAGAATGTAATACCACAGATGAGTTGTGAAAAAAGGGAGACCTATACCTAACAAGCAGGGAATCACTGCCCAGGAAAGGGATACCCAGTGCTGCACATGGGTCTAAGGAAACCCATGGTGGGCAGCCTAAACTGCCCCAACAGAGTCCACCAGTAACAGGGGAAGGAGCCACTAGTTCAGGTACATGGCCAGGATCAAGGGTTAAAAATTGTAAATGGAACCAGTGGGGCTATGTAGCATATAGATGTCCATGGTGGCAAGGTGAGGAACAAAAGGTGTGAGAGCCAGAAAGTGGGAATGACAGAATGCCAGTGGTACGTTGTCTTGAGACAACAAGGGTACCAAACTACCACAAGAGGTTATATCCTGTCTTAGTAGATGGAAAACAGACCACTGCTAAGACAGACACAGCCTCTGGCCTAACCATTGTGAAGCCTGCAATGGTTAAAGAGGAGCACTACTTGCTTTGGGGAGTCTACTCCAGTCAGCGCTTTAGGAGGGACCCCATTCCAAATACCTTTGGCTAGGGTTCACCTTGACTGGGAGGGTGGAAAAGGAAGCAAGCAAGTAGGTATTTTTGAGGATATCCCAGCAGATGTCCTGACAGGGAATTATTTTGAAAATGCAGTACCTTGTGTATATGCAGGTACACACAGTCAGGCTTTGAGACAAGCATGTGGGTCTGGTAGCATGGGGGGTATGCAGACAGACTGCACACTTGAAGCCAGGACTGGTGAGGTGGCAACGTCAGAGAGGGAGCTACCCTGTAGCAGTGAGACTGAAGGTGAGCCACAGCTGCTGGTGGGTACTGATGTTACCTTGGACAGAGTGACTGCAAAGGCAGAGGTGAGTAGTAGTACCCAGGCTGACAGTGAGGCACTGCTGTCAGAGGATGCCAGATTTCCTGTGGAAGGGGAGATGGGAAGGAATACAAAGAGAGAGTTGAGACAGGCTCACCTTTCAGACCATACTTTACAGGGCTTGAGAGAAGTAGCCAAGGAGGCACCTGATTGTCAAGGAAAAGGGGAATCTGTATACTGGGAAAAGAGTAACTGTATAGAGAGTGGACCTCTGAAGGAGGGCTAGAGAGTCAGAGAATATAGCAGTTGATAGTGCCCAGAACCTGCCATCTGGTAGTTCTAGCCATAGCCTATGAGATTTCCTTTGCAGATCATATGGGCATAAAATGTACCAACAGACATATTATGCAGAACTTACTAGGCCTTACTAAAAGAAAGCTATCCGATAGAATTTATGATCACCTCTATGAAATAAGGAAAACTTCAGACACTAATGCTCTAGCTCAGCACATAAGAAAGCATGATGATCATGCGTTCTGTTTTAGAGTGTTAGAAGTAATCCCACAGAACCTCAGAGGAAGTGATGCTAGTAATAGTCTTGCATTAGCTGAATTAAAGTGGATTCTGAGATTTAATGCACACAACCATCCTGGCTTAAACACCTCTGTGTCTATTAAACATGTTTTGAATAGTAGGAAACGTTAATAAGATGATTTTCTGAATACTATGAAATTATTACCTTAGCTTTTTAGTTACAGCTTTGATTCACTATGTCTTAATCCAATAACTTTTATAGTTTTTTATTGTGCATCAACATTTATATGTTCCCAAAAAATTTTCTATCTTGATACACATTTGAATTCTCATACAGCAACTTAATATTCATATATCTCTAAGTAACTATTTATGCATTTTCATCTTTATACCTTAATCAAATATTAATTTATGATAAACCATGGAACTTTTTAGATTTTTCAGATTTTTTAGACCTTTTAGTCTTTTTTAATTCGTAAGTAGATTATTAAAATTATTAAATAATAGACAAATGACTCATAAACAACTTAGAGATACACCTAATTGATTGGTTGTTTAGTTTTGTCGTTCATTTTAATATTTGATTAATGTACTATTTAGTCTTAATATTATCATATTTTTTATATTATACATACATTTCTTATATATACATTTTCTACATTTATTTATTTAAATTAACATTAAAATATTAAAATATTAATTTATTTATATATAGTATATATTTAGTACATTCTATATACATATATATAGGTATATATACTGTTATGTGGATATATTCATGCATAACTTAAATAATAACCATCTATAAATAACAACCATCTGTATAGTTACCCCATACATTTACCACTTGCAATATATATTATAGATAGTTTACTATATTTAGAGTGTTCATTCATCATTCATCATTTAGCAGGTGATGAACATTTGTTAAATAGGCGCAAATAGTGCAGTATGTGCGTCCTCTTGCAACACTTCTTTGTTTAAGATTCATTACATATATTTTTCTGAAGAGTGTTTTTCACGCTAGTTCTTTACGCTAGCTTTTTACGCTAGCTTTCAACGCTCCACGTTGAACATTAATGTTCTCGCAATCTTATAACATTACTTTAGAAGTGCTTTATTAGATTTTGACACTATCTTAAAATATGCGCTTTTAGCATGTATTTATATATTTACCTTATGTCCATGAAATATTGTACCTTGTTTTGTTTTATTCTTTATTTCAGGCTTGAGCTGAAATTAATTTTGAGTTTTTGTCATTTCATCTTATATATAAGTAGGTTTTATATTTTATGGCTTAATATATTTAGTAATATATTTGGGAATGCACATTTTTACAGCTATGGTTTAACCAATGTTTTCATTTGTCTGTTTGGGCGTTCATTTTTACACACTATAGAAATGTATGTTGTTTTTAATCTTGGTTTCTTTAAATGCTCAATGAATCAATTAATTAGTCATTAGATTATTGTCTTTGCTAATTATTTTACTATATAAAGCAAGTCAGTGGGTTTAATTGTTATCTGAAGAAGCATGGTTGCATCCACGCGAAAGCGCTTATCATCCCACTTGTCAAATAAAAGGTCTATTTTACTTTATTTTATCGTTACAAGTTTCACTGGATTTATTATTTGGTTAGAGAAATTGTCACTTGCTGTTTCGTGGAGAGATCAGTTTCTGTTTCCATACATATTATGCAGAACGTTTACTGGGCTGGGATTTCCAGGGATGTAACAGGGTACTGCAGGACCTGTGAGCAGTGCAAAAGGTAGGCAAGGCAGGAGACAAGGTGAAATGCTCCTTTGATGCCTTTGCCATTGATTGAGGAGCCATTTCAGAGGATAGCTATGGATATTGCGGGGCCTCTGAGTACCCCAAGTTCCTCAAGGAAAAAGTATATCCTAGTGGTAGTAGAGTATCAAAATACCCTGAGGCGGTGGCCCAGTCCTCCATTGAGGCCAAAAAGGTGGCAAATGCTTTGTAGAGATTTTCAATAGGGTAGATTTCCCAGAAGAAATACTGACTGACAGAGGTGCCAATTTCTTGTCAGGCCTGCTGGCTTATCTGTGAAAGCACTGTGGGGAGAAGTACCTAAAGATCATCCCCTACCATCCCCAGACTAATGGTCTGGCGGAGAGGTTAAACTCTACACTAAAGACCATGCTATAGGCATTTGCAGACCAGTTTAAGAGGGAGTGGGACAAATATTTGTCCCATCTGTTGTTTGCTTACAGAGAGATGCCCCAGGAATCCACAGGGTTTTCATCTTTTGAGTTGTTGTATAGGCATAGGGTGAGGGGACCTCTAGATTTTATTTGAGATGACTGGGAGGGTGAGTGTTAATCGCACAAGGAGTCTGTTGTGGCTTATGTCCTAAACCTCAGGACATGGTTCAGGGAACTCATAGGCTTGGCCCAGGAGAACCTGGCAGAAGGCCAACAGCAGAATAAAGTCTGGTATGACAGGAATCCTTGAGCTAGAGAGTATGCTATAGGGCAGCAGGTTACGGTTCTCATTCCTGTCAGACACAATAAGCTACAGGCAGCTTGGAAGGGACTCTTTAAAATAGTAAGGAAGGTCAGTGATGCTAACTATATGGTAGAATTACTAGGCAGGAGGCCGGGGCACAGATTGTACCATGTTAACATGAAGAAACCATCTGATGTTGTAAATTTTTATTCATTCCTTACTGTTAGGACTTCAGTTCCATCCTTGGAACCGACATGGCCAGTACCAAGCTCGTGCCCGCCAAAAATTCTCAGCTAAGACCTACTCACAATGCCCCTTTCATAGTCTCTTCAGATCTCATTTGTACCGTTCCTCATCAGACGTGCCAAGCCTTCTCTCAGCTAAGTGTTAGCTTTTTTGTGTTTTCCTTTTTTTTACTCTTTAGTGTTTGTAAGACATTTTTTTTTTTTTGTCATCTAAAGTTATTTTCTATCTCTACCTCTTCTTTTCCTAACTAAGCCCTAACCACTACCTTGGTAATTCTTTCATACCATTGTTTGTACTACTCCCTCTCTCCCTACCTAGTAGGCCTTCCTCTTACCTTTTGGTATTTCTCAGTGCCATTGTTGGTACTCTTTCCTGCTATCTTTAAAAAAAATAGTGCTTTCTTTCACTGTCTATCTCTTGTTGCTAGCTATAGTTTGTTGTGTGGTTATATTTGTGTGTTACAATGGTGGATAAGGCCAAGCTTGGGTTCAAACAGTGTGATAAGTGCGGGTGTAAGTTGCCCAATTCTGACAGTCATGCCCGGTGTGTTTACTGTTTGGGTGTTGACTACCTTAATGTTTCTTGCGACATTTGTTCTAGCTTCAGCAACCGCACGTTGGCTGAAAGCAAGAACAAGCTTATTCTTAAGGGTATGCTAAAATCACCCTTCATGGAGGCTCTTTCTAGGATAGAGGTCTCACCATCTCCTAAGCATAAAGATGTAAAAAGGCATAAGGAGAAATGGAGTCTTTTGGTTCCGACATCCCCATCCTCCTCAGAACCGAGTCAACACCATGCTTCTCCCACACTGTCAGCACAGACAGCTTCATCACCAGGGTCCCTATCTTCTCCATTGGTGCCCCTTTGATTTTGACTCAGACTCCTTCCACTGTACAGACCTCAACACCATCTCCCACAGTGCCGACTTTATTTGTGACACGGGCTCTGACTACTGTACCTGCATCAGCACCAACCCCAGCCACGGTGCCGATGTCTTACACAGCTCCACTGATAATGACTACTTCAGTTCCAAAGGTCGAGCACCTTCCCAGAACTAGGTATTCTCCATCTTATGATCCCTTTTTGGGACAGCAATTTAGTCTTTTTCTTGGGAGACCAGACTCCCCATCAGCAGCATCCTTGAGATCCACCAGGAGTCTTTCGGAACAGGGTGTATTGAGGGTTGTAGACCAGCTTCTGGCAGCTAGAGGATTAATCACCCAGACCAGGTCTTCCCTCATCCTTGAAGGGGAAGCTCTCATGGTGTATTCTCCTGTCTATCCTCTTCCAGCCTCCACACAGATTTCGGAGACTTCGGTACCGATGACCATACTGTCTCAGCGCTGGCAGCGGAGGCTTTCCTGTTGGCACTGATTACTCTTGGCACTATGGCTCCTCTGGAACTGGGCACTCTCTGAGCAGTGATTGGGCTGTTGGCACCATGGCACCTAGTTTAGCGTTGATTTTTTCTGTGGTGTCATCTACAGCCATGGCTCTCCTGGCAGCTGCCAGTCCTCTCAGAGCTCCACACCTGGAGATGGCCTCCTCAGGGTGGGGTGTGTCCCCAGTTCTGAGGTCATACTTCTTGGTTCTGGGCTCCCATCCCTCCTTGGGTGGGCTTGCTTTCCAGGTGATGGAGAGGGTCCTTGCATCAACATGCTCGCAATTGACACCATTGGCATCGGAACTAGAACCCCCTCTAGGTTTCAGTTGTCCCACCCTCCTACTCTGGAACCTTTAGCATGGGAGCCACAAGACCTGCCCTTCAAGGGAACCCTTTCTCTGGAGTCCTCCTCAGAAAATCCCACTGGGGAGCCACTCAGGAAGAAACTTTGCAAAAGGAAGCATCTTGATTCCCCTGAGAAATCCATCACTGAAGACACAAATTTTGATGAGGGAGAAGGGTCCCCATGGTCTCCCCCGAAGATGTCTCATTTGGAGGCATTCTCGAGAGCCTCAAGCAGAGGGGAGACTGGAAGACTTCCAACCCTTCTTCGGAGGAATTGATGTCCTTTCAGGCTTTCTGTGCTCAGCCATCTACTTCCTCGTTGACCCCACCTGCAGATGAGCTCATTTGACTTATTGTGCAGCATGCCTGGAAGGCCCCGGACAACACAGAACCCATCCCTCTGAGGCCAGATAAATTTTTTTCCACCCCAGAAGACCAGCCCAATTTGCCCAAACAGCTGGTAGTCGATTCCATGGTCGTAGCAGTGGCCACCAAGAGGGAAATGGCGGAAGATAGTTCCACTGTTCATCCCCCAAACAGGGAGTCTCGGGCTATGGACAGACTGGGGAAGTGGACCTATGCTTCATCAACCTTTGCCATCCAGTCACTGAATTACCTGGCACACTTTGCTTGCCTCCAAAGAGACCTAATTTCAGAAATGTCTGCCTCTTTGGCGGAGGTACTGCCTGAGGAGGTGCGTGATACTGTTGCCTCTCAGTTAGCTACCTTGGAATCAATCTCAAACTACTCAATGCGCTTGATTTCTCACACTACTGAGGGGGCAGCTCAAGCAGCCGCATCGGGCATCGTTATGAGACGGCATGCTTGGATGCATTTGTGTGACTTTGTGGACCCCTTTATATCTTCCTTTTTCAATGCACCTGTTGACAAATCTTCCCTTTTTGGTACCAAAGTAAGAGACATACTTTCACATAGTCAGAAGGATGGAAAGTCCTTGTCTGCTGTGGACATACATTTTTCCACCCCGAGAGGTCCTACTCCAGAAATCAGAGGGGAGGAAAATTGTGGTTCAAGAAGTCCCAAGGATTTTTTTGTGACACTTGTGATGAGCATTCCTCCCAGGGCAGAGGGGGTAACACATCTGGAAGACACCCCTTTCGGGGCAGAGGGGGTCTGCGTAACCAGGGAGCTAGGGATTCCTTCTTTGGCTGACCCTTCCAGCACTCCTGAACAGCGGCCCGATTGCTTTCCTCTGGAAGCAGTCAGGGGTCATTTATCTGTGCACCTAAAGGCCTGGCAACTCATAACAATGGATGTATGGGTGCAAAGAATAATATCCAGAGGCTATCATATTCAATTTGACCTCACTCCCAGACCCATAAAATGAATCCCCAATGTCCCACCTGGTCAGAGGGAGGCTGCAGCCTTAGAAATCGAAAAGCTGCTAAGAAAAAGCGCCATCCAACCAGTCCCACCAGACCAAAGAGGATCCGGCTTTTACTCGAGATTCTTTTTAGTGCCAAAAAAGACAGGGGACTGGAGACCAATCCTGGATCTCTGCTTACTAAACAAATTAATCAAACCTCAAAAATTCCGGATGGTCACGGTTCAGTCCATTCTACACTTTCTGAGGAAGGACAACTGGATGTCCTCTATAGACCTCCAGGACACGTATTACCACATAAAGATGGACAAACACTCCCGGAGATTTCTCCACTTCTGTCTGGGAGCCAATCATTATCAGTTCAGGATACTGCCCTTTGGTCTCTTGACAGCCCCCAGAGTGTTCACCAAATGTATGGCAGTTGTAGTAGCTAATCTCTGACTACAAGGTTTCCAGGTGTTTCCATATCTAGACGATTGGCTCCTTACCACCATGACCAGGGATCTTCTCATTCTCAGTCTCTCTTACACTCAAGGCCTTGCTCTTCACCTAGGTATCATGATCAACATGGACAAATCACATGTCTACAACAAGTGCACTGGAATTCATTGGAGTGATCTTCGACACACTGTCCTGTCAAGCTTCCCTTCCTCCTCACAGGCTTTCAAAAATAACAAACCAGATTCAAGTCCTCCTCCTGCAGACATTTGTACCAGCATGCCTTGTACTACAACTATTGGGCTCTATGGCAGCAATGATTACCTTAGTACCACTGGTAAGGTTGCATATGAGACTATTACAGTGGCTCCTTTCATCACAATGGTCGATCTTAACTCAACCACTCGATCACATGATATGCCTTAAATATCTTTGCAAAAAAAATGCTATGGTGGATGAAGCCAGAATCAAATCTTTGGTGTCTACCTTTCTGTCTTCCCCAGCCCAGGGTCACGGTGACCATGGATGCTTCCCTGTTAGGGTGGGGAGGCATTTCCAGGGAAAGACAGCCCAAGGCACCTGGTCCCCCATAAAGGCTAATTTGCACATAAATGTCCTGGAATTGAGAGCAATTCTCTTAGCATTGCAAGTGTTCCACACATCCCTTCCTTCCTGGACCATTGCAATTCAATCGGACAACATGTCAGTCATCTGTTACATCAACAAGCAAGACAGAACCAGGTCTTAACCCCTGTGTTGGGAATCCATGAGAATTTGGCATTGGGCGATGGCTTCCAACCGCTTTCTCATAGCAATGTACATTCCTGGGAGTTCCAATCTTATTGTGGACAATCTGAGCAGGAACATTTTGATGCCTCATATGTAGTCCCTCAATCCTATAATAGCAGATTCGATCTTCCACCGTTGGGGCAAGCCTTGCTGCAACCTGTTTGATTCTCCCTTAAACAACAAATTCAGAAGCTATTTTGCCCTGATCCCCCCTCAGGGGGAGTCACCGAGGGATGCTCTGATGCACAACTGGCCCCTGGGACTACTGTATGCCTTTCCCCTATTTCCCCTCATCCTGAAATTTCTGCAGAAAGCTCAAAGGTTGAGAAGCAAAGTGACCCTCATTGCCCCTTATTGGCCCCGTCAAGTCTGGTTCCCATTCCTATGGCCTCACCTGATTCACAGCCCATGAATCCTGGATCAATCCCAAGGTCTGCTGTTTCATCCTCAGGGACTGATTCACCCCTATATCTATAGCCTCAAGCTCACAGCTTGGTTTCTCCACTTCCAATGATAGCCAGGCTACCTGATATTTCATCCCCTGTTCGCGAGATCCTTCTGGCTTCGCACAAACCATCCACCAGAAACAATTTATTCCAGTAAGTGGACTAGGTTCTCCAGATGGGCCAGAGAACATAACATCGACCTCTTTTCCATGCCTATTCAGAAGATCCTTCAATAACTCACTACACTGTTGCATGCAGGAGCTTCAGCATCGGCAATTACAGTGCATTTAGCAGCTATTGCAAACTTTCACAATGGAATTGACAATTCATCTGTTATGCCACACCGTCTCTGCAAAATCTTCATGAAAGGAGTTTTACATATTAAACCTCCTATCAAGCCTCCTATAGAACCATAGAACTTGACTTTGGTGCTTTAGTCATTAATGAGTCCTCCATTTGATCCTTCTAATTCCTGTGATATCAAATTTTTGTCTTGCAAAACTCTACTTCTAGTAGCCCTTACCTCAGCGAGAAGAGTATCTGAGTTGCAGACCTTGCGTGTCAAGAGACCTTACTTCATTTTTCATAGGGAAAGAGTGTCCCTACATACTGACCCCTCCTTTTTGCCCAAGGTCATTTCTGTTTTTTCCATTAATCAATCTATTGACCTACTGGTTTTCTTTTCCCACCATTCAAATTGAGGGGAATACCTTCTGCATACCCACAATGTTCATAGACAACTTTGTTTCTACTTGGACAGAACTAAATCTTTCAGAAAAAAAATGATCAATTGTTTGTGGCCTTTGCAGGACCCAGAATGAGTAAGCCTGTTTCCAAAATGACTTCATCTTCTTGGCTCAGGAATGCCATTACTTTCATCTACCACCAAAACAAAGTGGCCTTACCTTCCAAAATAAAGGCTCACTCTGCTAGATTGATGGCTACTTCAGTGGCTTTGCATTCCAGAGCCTCTATGGATGGTATCTGTGCAGCAGCCACTTGGGCAAGACCTCATACCTTTATCCCAAATTATAGATTGGATTTGGCCTCCAGCGGATGAGCATCTTTTGGTTCTATGGTACTCAGGAATGTTCTTCCTTAGGGACACCCAGGATTCAAGTAGCTGGGGATTCGGTCCTAACAGTAAGGAATGAATAAAGATTTACAACATCAGATAAAGAAGTTATGTCTTACCATAACATTCCATCTGTGTTGTACATCTTTATTCATTCATTACTTCCCTCCCTCCTTCCCCCCTGCCTGGACTCCTGGTGGACTTTAGGATTTCCTTATTAGTCAAGGTATCTGCTCAGACAGAGCCTCCAAGTATCACTATTATTACTTCTATACTATAATGGCGGGCAAACTCGATCTGAAGAGACTATGAGAGGGGCATTGTGGATAGGTCTTAGCTGAGAGTTTTTGGTGCACACGAACTTGGTACAGAAAGATCTACAACATAGATGGAATGTTATGATAAGACATACCTTCTTTTTACCATGATAGAGAGACCATTGTGCTAAGTATTTGCAGTAGAAGGCAGGAGAAGTCTGAGGGGGATCTATGGCTACAGGGAGCAAGCCAGCAAAATCCCAAATTACTGTAGTGGAGCCTAGGGTTGATGGCATATGATATGACAGTGCAGCACTTGTAATGGGGTCACAAATGCCAAGGCAGCTAGGATCCCAAGATAGGGTATGGGGTAATGCATACTCAGAGAGGCTCATCACTCTCAAGCAATGTTTCTCAAGAATCACTTGAAAACTAGTTTGAGTCTTCTAGGGGGGAAAGAAGTGTGACAAAGGGAGATACTGCCAGCACAGCTATCTGGAATTTTTTAAATAAGTATATGTCATTTTTGAATATCAACATGATCTATATAAGATGCTTGTGTTATAAATGTATTACAACTGTATGTCATGTGCACGTCAAACTGGTCTGTACAGACATGTGTATTAAAAGAGGTATTTTATAAAGTGCTTGTGCTTAAAATGTAACCATAGTGTGCCCTACTGGAATAGAACAGAAATGTACATGCTCCATTGTTACTGTTTAAATGTATATATTTTAACAGTGAAAACTGGAATGCAGGAGGTTAACTTCAGAAAAAAAAAGCTAAAATTAAATTACTTTATGGCTATGCAATAAAATATTATATCTTTCAGTTTTTATTGCAGCTACAGACACAGAGTCTGTGCTGAGAAGTTTCCTGTATTGGCTCCAGAATGAACTAATTACTACCTCTGAAGGTATGAAGGAATACATTTATTTTATGACTTCCAGCATCTGCCAAAGATCTGAAGTCTATGTATTTTTTCAGGTAGATGTTAAATACTACCAGCTTTCAGCAGTGGGGGTTTCACCTGGGATAGAGTCAGATGACAAGAAGTGATGTCATTCTGCAAGCTATCCTAGCAGTATTAATTTGAGATAAAGGTTCATAGGTTCATAGGTGTGTACTAGGCTAATGACCCTGGAGCCTTTACAAGTCTAGCTCATAGGATTACCCAGGCATCGTGCCACCCGACCTTAGTTCCCAGTGCCTCTGTCGAGTAGAGCCACTGGCGTGATCCCAGGGGTGAATTTTCTATTTCCCATCCACTCATCAAGATTTCTCTTGAAGAGGGCCAGTGAGGTGCTCTGTTTGACATGTATGGGAAGTCTATTCCATAGTATGGGCAGCCTCTGAGTTATGAACCTGTCTCTTCAGCATGTTCTGTTGATTGTGGTAATGAGGTAGAGGTCTCTAGAGCATGTGGTGTGGAGGGATTAGGATTTCTTTAGATGTATCATTTCTAACAGAGCTGGGTCAGACATGGCTTTGTAAGTCAAGTAGAGATCGCCTCTAAGTAGGTAATATGAGACAGAGAATAACTGGAGTTTTTGGAGTCTGTCCATATAGGGCAAGTGTTTAAGGCCTAGGATCCTCTTTGTGAGGTACTTTTGTGGTCCCTCCAGTTGCTGCAGCTGTCTAGTGAGTACATGCCAAATGGGGCATTGTACTCGATGATCGGCCTAATGAGGGAAGAGTAGAGGAAGACAATGACCTCTTTCTTCCTGGATGCAAAACCCTTAGTAATGAGATTTGCCACATAGAAGGACTTTCTGACCACAGTGGCAATGTGGTGGTCAAAAGAGAGGTTGCTGTCAACCAGTGTTCCCTGATCTCTTATAACACCTTCTGTGTTCAGTGGACTACCATTGATGTGGTAATTCATGGGAACTGGGTTTTCCCAAAGGGGATGATGACACATTTTTTGGCATTGAGCTTAAGGCCATGGTTCTTACACCAGTCGTTGGTCTCAGTGAGGCCTTTCTGTAGGATGTCAACATCACTTGGAGAGTTAATAATAGCTCCCAACTTCCCATCATCTGCAAATTCTGTCAGCCAGAGCCCCTTCGTGTTGCCCTGGACTTCAGAGAAGTAGATACCAAACAGGAGAGGACCCAGTAGCAAACCCAGTGGGACTCCACTCATGACTGGTCGGCAGTTTGACTTGGAGTCAGCTACTTTCACACTGTGGGTTCTATCTCTGAACCAGTTTGCAACCCACCTAGTGATATACAGGTTGATGCCTAGCTTAATGAGTTTTTCTATGATTCCTGAGTGGGGAATGGCATCAAAGGACTTGGCCACATCAAGGTAGGCTGTATGAACCATCTTGCCTTCATCCACAGCTGTGGTGAAAGAAGAAGGCATGATCTACCCTTCACAAAACCAAACTGTGTGGGATCCAAAGTTTAAAGATTCCCTATATCCTTGTTTATTAGGTCCATGATGATGCATTCCATAGCTTTGCATATCAGACTCATCGGGCTAATGGAGCGATAGTTCCCAGGGTCTGTAATTGCTCCTCCTTTGTGGAGAGGGATGACTGTAGCAGTGCGCCATTTGGTAGGGACAAAACCTGGGTGCCTGGAAATCTACTGATATTGTGATTGGTCTTTTGGGGGGGGGGGGGTAAAATTGGCACTGAATCTGTTGACTAGTATATTGGCAATATATGTTGGCTCGTTATAGGAGGTACCATTGTGCAGTAGCTCAGACCAAATATGGGTATTGCCATGGAGATTCTTTACATAACTATAGAAGGCCTTGTGGTTGTCTTTACTATCTGCTGCAATCCTGTTTTCATAGCTAGCTTTAGAGGATTTGATGAGGGATCTCAACTTTTTGTTGAGGCTGATAAGGTAGTTTTTCCAGTCTTGGGACTTCACCTTATTCTGCATCAGTTTCCTCCTTCTGTTGTAGAATTTGTTTATGGCAGGGGGCCACCAGATTGGTTTCCTTTTTTTGGAGGAGAGCATCTTGGTTCTATTGGGTATAGCAAGATCCATGCATTTGTGTACGTGTTCGTACAGTGCATTGGTGTATGATTTGGTGGTCATGCAATTTTTCTCCATTTGCATGGGTGCTGTGAAGTTAGCCACTCTGTTTTTAGAAGCCCAATGTTAGCTTTGGAGAAGCTTTTCATGGTGGTTACCTTTGCAGGGAGGGTGGGAGGGATATGCATTTCCAAGGTGATTAGTTTGTGGTCAGATTTAACCAGGGAGGAGTTGACTATTGTTGTACAGCAATGGCCGCCCATGTTACTAATAACCAGGCCAAGGATGTTGTTACCTCTAGTGGGGGTAAGAATGAGCTGGTCCAGGGCATTGGAATTAATGAATTCCAGTAAACATTGGACAAGTGTATTGGTACATGAGTAGTTTTCCCAGTTAATGGGGGGGTAGTTGAAGTTGCCCAGTATGAGAGTGTTAGGTTGGACCCTAATATTCCTCAGGGTGCTTAGGAATGTGGAGTGTGAGTCTTGAGACATGGTTGGAAACCTATAGCAGGCTACGACCTGAATTGCTGTCTTACCCAATATTAGCCGCACCTGAAGTATCTCTGATGTGTTATGTTGGGCAACCAGTTTGGAGGTGTGCACATCCTTTATGAATATGGAAACACCACTGCCTTTGGAGCTTTGGTCCAAGTTCTGTGGCTGAAAAAGATGTAGAATGAGTTATAGCCTGGTAGTGCAGGAGTGCTTTCTGCTGCTTTAAACCAGGTCTCTTTTACAGCACAAATTTAGATATTCTCCATTTTGAGGAGTGCTTCAAATGAGTGCATTTTGAGATTTAGACTTCTAGAGTTGAGCAGCATGACCCTCAGATTGCATTTGTTTGTTGCTATTACGGTGGTCATTTGGTCTTTGGAACACCACCTAAAAAAGACACTGTAGGGGTGGCAAGAGCCTTGGCCAGTATCCGGAAGCCCAGGGGTGACAGATGCAGACCATCTCTGGCAAAACATTGAGGTCTGTCAATAATGTCATCCCAGGCAGACAGATACTGGATCCCCTTAGAATGACACTAGAAACATAGCCAATTGCTGAAATCAATCATTTTCTGCTTGTACTGTGGTATCATTCTGGGTCATGGTAGGATGCTGCTCATGGCTAGGGTCATACCTGCCTGGGCTACAAAATTCAAGAGCTCATCCATGTCTCTTTTAATGTAGTCCAGGGAGGTACATCTTAGGTCATTCACACCCACATGTACAATGACAGAGTCATAGGTGTACCTGTTGTTGAGGGACCTGAGTGCATGCGTTATGTGGCGGACCCTGGCACCTGACAGGCAGCTGACTGTTACTTTCTCCTTATTCAGCCTAATGAGTGGGACATCAGTGTGCTGACTATCAAGTCACCTAGGAATAGTGTGTTGGGCATGCTGTTTTGCCTTAGGGGTTTTGGTTGAGTGGTACACTGTTTAGAAGAGTTATGTGTCTCGTGATTAGTGTTGTGTTGTGGTGGTCGAGTGCTTTTCTGATTTGGAGGTCTCTGCTGTTTGGGTAGAGTTTTATTGAGAGTCTCTGCGAAGGTGGCTGTGTGGTTGTGTTTTTATGTGAAGGCAGTGCTGGTGTGTGTTCTGGAGGGCTATGTGTTCCATGTGGTATGGTGCAAGTGCTGACCTTCTCCTCCTGACCAGCAATTCCAGTCTTGGCTGGACAGTGCCTGGCTTCCAATTTGGATATATAAGTGCATCTCTCACAAGTCTGAGTATTGGGAGGTGAGAGGAGAGGGTTGTCAGTGTACATGAGGCAGTTGCTACATTGCCTCAGGATGCCTAGGTTCACTAGGTTAAAAGGAGAAAACACAGGGGACTGACCTTTAGATATTAATTTGAGAACTCTCTGAGAGAGACAGATCATTCTGTATTATGTCTTGGACCTGACAACAACAAGATCCATTCACCACACATCTGTCTTGCTCTAATTAAGTAAGTTAACTAGGGTATAGTAATTTGCTTAGATACAGTCAGGAATATAGTAAAGCTTAGTGTAGATATTTTTCTTTCTTTATTTGAGACTGTCCTGAAATGTTGTTTTAAATATTTCCTGTGGTTTTGAACTGTGATGTCACTGTGAATATATATTTAGTATTTTCTTGTTCTTTTATTATTTATTATTAACTATATTTAAACCTATCATTGTGGCTGATCTATGTAGAGATATTTAAGTTTTGCGAGAACTTGCATATTTATTTGGTGACACTGTGTGGCCACTCCTAATAGCCTTGCTTTTGGTAAGACTACCATTTGTATTAATATTAATAATGCACAGTTAGATTGGACACCCTTTGTTAAGGGACTTAACGTAGCTGATAAGGAGTTAGCTGGTGGCAGTCATAACTACCTTACAGTCTGAGCAAAAGGAGGCATAGCTAGTAAACCTGTGCCAGCCTTTCCCAGGTGTGTGTGTGTGTGTGTGTGTGTGTGTGTGTGTGTGTGTGTGTGTGTGTGTGTAAATCAAACCTCAAAGAGTGTGTGTGTCAGCTACTTGGGCAGGGACACGAAGCACTGGTTGGACAGAGAGGGTGCTGGAGGTCTTGGCTTGGCCACTCAGATCTCAACTCTATAGCTGTGCCAGTGAGGAGTCTTCCTGGAGATCTGGAGAAAGAGGGGGAAACCAGCCCTGGACTGACTGTGGTCTCTGTATGCTCTTAAGGGAAATTGCACTTGATGCAAAGAGCTGCATCTAGAAATACTGTGTATGTACTTGTCATCCTCTCAGTGTACGTCCCTCAGTGTTGCCAATGGTGAGGATTGAGGCTCCTTGATTACTGGACCAGTTGTGTGGTGCCACAGGGCTGAAACTCCTCAATGACTGCATGAGCTATGTCCCTGAATGACTCAGACACAGCTTATGCCATTTCCTGAAAGAATTTCCCCATCATGCCCCTCATCTGTATTTGGAACACATTGATTATAACCTTCCAAATCTCCTCCCAATAATCATCTTGATTCTGGTCATGTAGTCTTCTCCCACAGGCTGCAGGTATGATGCCTTGGGCAGAGGTTGGTTCAGCTTCCTTATCATAATCATCATTGTCATCACCATCATCTTCTGAAGACTCTGTCAGTTGCCTGGTATGTGCTCGTCATCATCATCTGAGAGGACATTGTCCACGGGTCCAATGCTAAATCAAGATTAACTGCAAAACACAATAGAAAAGAAAAGCAAATGTCTATCATGCAAAACATTCCCATGATGTACACAACATAACTTAATATGGCAATGATGAAAATTTACAAAGGGAGTGCCACACATACATTATGGACAGAGGTACCTTATAAATGCCTGGCTGTCAATGTTCTATTCATAAACAGGACATCGGTATTCTTTTGTGAAAACTTGTATAGGCTTAGAGACACACTCCCTGGTCATTAGTGTTGTTAAAATGCATGAATGATCAAATCTATACATTGTACTGTCTGCATGTAATGACTTATATAAACAGCCACCAAGTGTCACTGTTAAAATGAGGAGTAAGTAATATGACAATATTTTGGACAATAAGCAAGCCATGTGAGAAACATCTCAGTCAGGCCGCATGATAATTGGCTGAATGCACATCGATATAATGAATACAATAGTAAAAAATTGTTATATGTTCAGTCACCACAGCTTGTGACAGATGACAATGTAATTATATGTTGTAATAATGGTAGTGTATGGGTACAACTGTATGCATTACCTACCTAAAATTAGTACCAATCAGTAGCCTGATTATGCTTACTGATTATGAACTGCTGCAAAGAAATGCCTATCTTTGCATGTGGAAGTAAACCTAGGCTATAATGTTTTAACAAAAACAGCCCCCCATGGTGTTGTAGGTAGATGCTATACCAGTGTTGAACTGCAGTGTGCTGATTATGAACTGCTGCAAAGAAATGTCTATTTGCCCAAGTGTCAATAAATCTAGGCCATAACTGTGTTTTAACAAAAGCATAGGTGTTGTAGACAGATGTAATACCAATGCTGAACTGAAGAGAATGCCACACAGTCTGCAAACAGCAGTGCAAGCACCCACTGAGTATGTGAATAGGCATGCTATGCATAATAATCAGTCACTAAAAAACAGAGCCACACATAGTGTGACAAAAACATGCATTATAAGCAGCAGTCAAAGCACAAAAAGACTTGTATGTAAAGCATCCACCTCAAAATATGAGTAACAGATACAACCCAACTATTGTTTACATTGTGGAGTACAATTCAAAAACTATGTGCTGAAACAATGGCTTAATCCAACATGATGGTTCAACATTTTTGGATTTAAATCACAGTTCTAAGCACAGCTATAGAGTGATAATCTCAATTATCTTACTAATGCATGATGTATATTCCTGTATTCTAATCAATATACATGTTATTGTGAAAAATGCAGGCCCGAAAACAGGATCAGATGCATTTCCTTTTATAAAACAGAAAAAGTAATCAACATACCCCTCTCCTTCCTCTGTTCTTCAAGCCAGTGCATCTGCTTAATACACAGAGCTCAGTTCCTGGTCTGATCTTCCTTGCCTGAAAACAGAAAACAGAAATTGTGAATCACGTATCACTCAGATAACAGTGAAATACATTGCTCAGAACAATTTCTAGACAATTTATTCGTGAAGAATGCTAGATAATCACCCTACACATTTTTCAGTCTTATAGGCAGGTTTAAATATCTTTGAACAGGACATGAGATTCAAGCCTGCAACTACATTGTACATCCAAAGTCTATCCGTGAGAACTACCTTTTATTTACATTTATTTATTTATTTATTTACATTTGTTTACTGGGAAATTCCAACTGGACACAAGTCCTTTTTCAGTGGAGGCCTGGGGAGAAAAGCTCCACAGAACAATAAATGAGCAGCAGAGTACATGAAGAACAATTGAATATACATACAATAGCAAATAATACATACTGCAGCAAACATTAGCTATACATACAATATGAAACATAGTAATGAACAGATATACCGATATTTAGCTAAAGGCTAGGAATAAAGGTAGGATGTATATACAGACAGTACTAATCTCAAACAGATACTGTTCTAAACTCATATACCTAAATCTTATATACAAGTATTGCACTAAACTCAAGCAGATATAAAGCAGAAGCTCCACACGAAGGTGGAACAAGCTAGAAGGGCTAATGGGATGGAAGGGGGAGATAGAGGAGTAAGAGAGGAGACTGAGTGAGTAGTATATGTGGTGGTGAGAGGAAGCTAAGTTTAAGTCAGTTGGATATTTTTGGAGTTGAGATGAAGTGAGGTAGTTAAGTATGTTATAACAGGTCTGAGAAATTGAGTGAGGAGGGAAGGGGAGGGCAAAGGGTGAGTCATAGCATGCAGAGGAAGGAATGCAATGATCAGATGGTGTGAGGCATGGTGTCTAGGGGAGGGGAGAGGAAGGGGAAGTAAAAGGAGGGTTACTAGTCGGGATTAGTTCATGGACATAACCAGAGACTTTTTAATTGAGTTTTTAGTGCAGTCTTGCAGTGATTGCAAGAAGGTAGTGTGGTTATAGAGGGGGGAGAGATTGTTCCATAATCTAAATATGATGCAGAAGAATAGTGCTTCTCTTGCTGAGTTCTTGGGTTTGGTCACTAGAAGCAGATATTTGCTGCTGGAGTACAGAGGTTTGTGGAGCAGTAGGGCTGGTGAAGGTTTTGAAGGGATGGGACTTTAAGAGGATGTTTTTTTTAACTTGTGTGGGCAAGGGAGAGTTGATTAAGGTGAAGAAATTGAGGGAGTTCAAGCCAGTAAAGTTCTCTAAGTGAGATACAGTGGTGACTGCGATAAGATGCACCAGTGGCAAACTTAGCAATTTTACTGTAGCAAGCCTTCAACTTGTTAAGGTCTGTTTGTCTAAGGTAGGTAAGTATAAGAGAGGTGTAGAGTAAATTAGAGATTAGGTGGGAATTGGCAGCAATTCTGGCTGTCTTGGTGAGGAATTGTTTGTTTCTGTACAATGCACCTAGTTTTTTGTGAACCTTTTTTATGGTAAGCGAAATGTGAGTGTCAAATCTGAGATTGTTATCAATCTCAACATCAAGTAGTTTGGTGTGTCCTGTTGGGGAGATGATGTTATTGTCTTTGGCTAGAATATAAAAAATGGGGGATGATTGGGTTAGATGTAGTGGGTTGGAAGATAAGGAGTTTAGTCTTGCTTGGGTTGAATAATAGCTGTGCATTAGATAGCCAGTTTTCTACAGATGAAAAGGCTTCCTGTGTGATCTTGTGAAGTTCAGGTAGAGTTGGGGCTGAGCAGATGAGGGTGGAGTCATCTGCATACTTTATAAGAGAAGCTTTCTTGGCGGCTGTGAATAGATCATTGGTGAAGTGTGAGAACAGTAGAGGACCAAGGATGGAGCCTTGGGGAACACCGAGTGTTACAGGAAGTTGAGGAGATAGGTCATTATGCCAAACAACTGACTCTTGGCAGCCAGTTAGATAGCTGTGAAACCAATCAGTAGATGATTAGGAATAGGATAGATTAGTGAGAACAGAGATTAGTAGTTTGTGTGAGACCATGTCAAAAGCCTTGGATAGATCCAGAAATATAGCAAAGGAGAACAGGCCATTATTTTTATGATGAAGTATAGTATTAGTGAAAGAGAGCAAGGCAGCAGTAGTGTTGATGTTCTTCGTGTTTTTCATTCAAGGTGGATTAGCTAGGGAGATGAAGTACAGTTGTGTACACTTACCATAAATGTAGATGTTCAAGTGGCTTCACTGTTGCAGTCATCACATTTGGGTTATCCCTGCTGGGGTAGCCCTTGGCTGGCCTGAATACCAGAGACTTAGTACTTCTGTGTCAGTTGCTGTCACTTGTAGACTGACGTCAGGTCATCAGTGGTATAAAGGAAGGCAGCCAACACCTCTTTTCTAAATCCAGGGCAGGTTTTGCCTCTGCAGACTTGCAGGGCATGCTAGCCAGCCCCTAGCTTACTTGAATGCCTCCACCCATTTCCTCAGCTTTGGGAATCTACCCAAATGTGATGACTCCAACAGTGAAACATGAAGAACATAGTACAGTTGTGTACACTTACCATAAATGTAGATGTTCGAGTGTCTTCACTGTTGCAGTCCTGGTTTCCTTCCCTCCACCCCCCTTTTTCTTTTTGTTACCTTTCTTCCTTGTTGTTCTCTTTTCCTTACAAGGGACATATTGGTATTTTGCTCCACTGGTGGGTCCTGCTACCAGAGCCTGGCCTCCTACTTTGGGGGCTCCTGACCGGTTAGTGCAAGAAAAACTGATGTAATGTCGTCAGCTGCCTTCCTTTATACTACTGATGACCTGATGTCAGTCTACAAGCGATAGCAACCTACGAAGAAATACTAAGTCTCTGGTATTCATGCCAGCCAAGGGCTACCCCAGCAGGGATAACCCAAATGTGATGACTGCAACAGTGAAGACACTTGAACATCTACATTTATGGTAAGTGTACACAACTGTACTTTACCTCCCTAGCTAATCCACCTTGACTGAAAATGCATGTTCTGATGCAGCAAACACTTGGATTTATAACATCACCTGGATGGGGGATGTTCTACTAATAAGTATCTTGGATTAGTATTTCAAAGTATGAACATATGCTGGACATGTAGATAAAGAGTTTGAAATTCAAAGTCCATTCATGTCAGCAATGTGTTCAGAAACATTAATAGTAATGGAATCCTCAGAAATTGGGACAGTGTCATGTATCATAGAGATTCTGTGAACAGAAGCATACAAGTTGCTATATATATATATATATATATATATATATATATATATATATATATATATATATATATATATATATATATATATGGAACACATATATCTCTAAATTTCTCAGGAATGCTCAGGTATACGTAGGAGAGTTGCACATACTGTAGGGATCTACAGGCTGCCTCCACACCTCAGCGACCCTCCTTTGAAGCTGTTCTGCATTCCTCCAATGTAGGTCATCACAGCAGTGGTGAACCTGCACTCCATTGCAGTAGATCCCTGTCCATTTTTGGTGCTCCCTCGCGGTCTGGTTCCATACGTCTATCATGGTGAAGATCCTGGGTCTGCCTCTCATTGGTGCTCAAATCTGGCATACACAGTCAACATCTGGGAGTCTCTTCATTGATCCAGTTGGGTGCACTGACACATCTCAGCCTCCTTGAAGTAGTCATTATGATCCGCAAATGGAAAAAAATGTCTGAAAAATACAAACACAGAGAGATGCTCACTGAGGTACCACATAGTTTGCAGTTAGCAATGGTCTGATCTGTAAATGTATAAAAAAATCAGTATTTGAAAGTGGCACTGATGTCATGTTATTAGATCATTGGCAGATAACAGGCGTACCTATTGAGTGTTTACATAGTACACCTGAGTGTTATGGTGCATGAAGCCAATTTATGCAGAGATGCGCAAATAGGATTCCAAAAACTTGAAGTTTAATGAATCTCATTAATTATGTATGGTGCAAATGGTACTTTAGGTGCACTTTGAGTCAGTGATTCGAAGTAAGAGGTACACTGGCAATTGGTAGAATTTCGGTTTTGGTGATTATTACATCAGTTCAAGTCAGTCATTTCCAAAGGCACCTGTTTAAATTAATTTTTACTCAAAATGTTATCTTTAACAGAAGTTGTTATAAGTGACTGGAGTGATGTTTGACTGAAATTTATGCATACAGGTGTTGCTATTTTAAATAATTGATTTCAGTCCCATATACATTTATATAAACAGATGCAGACTGCAAATGTTAACAATATATAAAGGCAGATTTACCGATCATCAACACAAAACAAATTGCCCAAAGGGTGAATAAACTAGTAAAAAACACAAGTTGAAAAACACAAGCCAAAGCACACTTCCAGTGGAGCTACAATAAAAACCACTGGAAGTGTGCTTTGGCTCATGTTTATCAACTTGTGTTTTTTAACAGATTTATGGATCATCCACAGTTCTTACTGGTAATTCCTTACACTCTGTGATGTAACTAGAGAAATCTATGGATTATGACACTATCCATATGTACTATGTTATTTTGATATTACGGATATTTCTAAATTCATGTTTCCTAACAAAACTGTTAAAAACATGCGCTGCTGCTATTATGGATATTTCTTTAATGATGCTTCTTAACAAAGCACTACTGGCACAATATACAAAGGAACTATACTGTCTGTGGACTACCTATGGATCCTGAAGGTTTCTGATGCTTTCTGTAAATTGTTCAGTTGTTCCTTGCTGTAGTATTGTAATGTGAAATGCATGCAGACTCCAGTGGCATGATGCTGTTGAGTTTGGACCTCCATTCAACATATTTGTAGTTACCAGTTAATCCCACTCATAAACCCTAAAGATATTACAAGTTATGTTGATTTTATAACTTTTATATCTGAAAACGTTGTTGCTTTTTATATGTTATTTAGTATTTGTCACAGACAGTGTTATACAGACCTTTGCACTGCACAGGAACGCATGCTATTTATGTTGACATACACTGTCCAAGGACTGAATTGCATAAATGGGCTCACACAAGAATATTATCGTGTGCATATCACTGTTTTTTAAGAAGACCAATTGTCTTACGTTTGACAACTTTTCCTCCGTAGGAAAATGAAATCATAATTGATGCTGTCTAGCACCATGGATGGAGACTTCTAAAGCATTCTGGCAATAACGTTTCTAGACATGAACTCTGGACTGACCTCACCAGCATGATAAATGCAGTTGGAGGCCACAACCAATCCTGTGATGCCTGTAGATGATGCCACTCAGATGTGATCCTTCATGCATACAATAGACTGAGATGTTACGAGAGATTGAGGAATGCCACCAGTAGTGGACCACCATTGACTCCCTCCAATGACATCATAATATTTCTGGCCTCACTGTATACTGCAAGAGTTGAATGTCACATACGTGGGATGGGATTGAAGCTGAGGTTCCAGGCTGAACATGTATGTCTTTCTTGCCATTACATGGCTGGGTATAAAGACAATCACTGCATATTGTTGTAGCATGCATATTCATGTATTGCTTTTGATTTACAAAAGCAGAGTTGAGCCATGAACACACTTCCACACAGGGTGAGGATGATGAATGTAAGTCTAATGGCATGTACTCATACAAATGAAGTATGGACAGAGTAGTCCAAACAACATGTGTAATGCTGTTTGCATTAATATTCACAGTTCCTTAACATAAGTTGCATCTTTATATAGATTTTTGTTCTTTTACTATGGATTTCAACAAAATCTGTAGTATTCGCTTGTATTCCCTAGGGGCTGTAAAGCATATGCTGAGGATTTCAGAAAAGAAGCCGGCATGGCTGTGTTACATTGGCAGAATATGTTTTGGAATCAGACCAGCATTCTTGCAGTCCCTAATTATCCTATGCTGAATATCTAAGAACTCAGACTGACTTCAGTGTGTCTTCTGAAATCGCATCCGCAGCAGGTGCGTTGAAGTCTTCCTTTGGCATGCTATGCTGTCTGCAGTTAGATTCTCCGAACTTGAAGGAATCCAGCCATTAATGTGTCTACTATCATATGCAAGTTTAGGTTAGTGTAATGATTAGGTAAAGGGATAGATTTTGTGCAGTGGTTAAGTATTTGTGCATGTGGTGTGTCTTTGAGTCTGCTTTGTGTAGTGATAGTGTTACAGAAAGGATTTTTCCTAAGGTAAGGCACAAAGTTGGGATTAGGGATAACATATATTACTAAGGTGATGTGGGTGAAGGTCACAGTGATTGTGCTTTTTTCTGTAAGATCAGAGAAGGAATGTGTTTTCTTTTGGAAGTCTTTTTGTATATTGGTACATTAGGTTTTTGGTAACCATATGCTTCAGTATGAATGCACAGCCTGGGAATGACTTCATGTGTTTTCATTTTGATCAGTTACCTTAAACTATATATATATATATATATATATATATATATATATATATATATATATATATACACACACACATACACATATATGTGTGTGTATGGATTTATGCCATAATATTGAAAGCCTCATTCTACCAAACTGAAAAATATCAGACTTAATATGTCGAAACATTACAATATCAAATGCCTTAAATATAAAAGTTGAAAATATCAAAAATAAATGAAATGGCAATAACCCAGCTCCTATGGGTGCATACCAACTGTACAGCATCTAACTATAACTGTAATAGGTGTTTTCCTGAAATAAAAACCAACTTACTGAAAAAAGAAATGAAAGTACTCTAGTATCCCACTGTGCCAACACATACATAACAACTTTCACCAAAAGGCAGCAGTAAGCCAGAGGTCCAGTTAGAGCAACTAAAGCAAGAAAAAATACATCATGTAAACAAATACAAGTAAGGAAATATAAAACGACTCTTGCTCCCAAATGCAAATGTGAAATAGTATGTTGCTTACCAAATTGGTTGACTGTAATCTGTAATACATTTCCAGCAGTAAAACAGTCACTTTTAAAAAATCCTGTACAGTATACAAACCCCTGTTCTGTAGCACTGTTTGAAATTGCTCTGTCATGCATCACTACTTAACAACCCTTGGGAGAGGGAAGAGAAGCTGTACAACTTTACGACACAATTTACCTACTCTAGCATTTTCACATATGAGAACATTTATTTATTGATTGACAAGTGCTTACCATGATTTCACCTTTATAGTGAATTTTGTGTTTGTTACAAACATAATTCACTCAATTCATTATCATTTCATAAAGACACTGAAAATACAGGCGGAAACAATGTAGCTGGCAAGTTTATTGGACTTATCAAATCTGTACCTCCGTAATTCCCCATCCTTCTCTAAAAACTCAGCAGATAACCTATTGAAAGCATCCATAATATCTTCTTCATATAAAAATGCTAAAGCTACTATTTTTTTATTTGAACTTGAAATTTAACTGATGATCCTTATAACTTGGAAAGTCCCAGCTGTTGCATTTTCTGCCAAAAGTTTTGCCCAAAATGGAAAAGACACTGTTTACTGATTGCTGCACTGACATTATAATGCATACTTTTCATAGCATATACTTCAAGGTCACAAACCACATATCTGATTTCAGTTCTGAAAACAAACTGTGCCAAGAATTCATGCACATATTGCCACATTAAACTATAAGCAGAAGTACATCTAGTTAGTCTTGCATCCACTGTCACCCCCTGATCTATCTGGTGCCCCCTCTCATCTTTACACAGGTGAAAATAAAAGCAGTGCTTCAGTGCTACAGTTTATGCCACACAGATAATGCTACAGCATTTCAGTTTGGAATGCTAGCGTGCACTGAAGATTGATTGGGATCTATCAGTCATGCCCCTAGCACTTTGTACTCAAGGTGGCAGCCCCCTCCTCCTAATCCTAGGGATATCTGTGCTTCCTTGTCATCAAACCAAAAAAAAAAGGGGGTAATTGTTTTTATTGAACCACATTACTTTAAATTTTTCAAGTAACCTGTATATCTGTCTGCAGACCTGGCCCTTAGTTACGAACATTCCATCCATCAACCGGATGGTAGTGGAGCTTAAATTCATAAGGCTTTGCTTTGTAGAGAAGACTACCTCTGTTACTCCACACATCCTATCAAATAACTTTCACTACCATATTTAGAGGAAAACTAGCAACATCCAAATTATCCAAAGGCAATTCTTGCCTACTACCAGGCACATAATCTGCTTTTTTACCCTGTTAACTCATTTCTGAAGTGCTTTTTGAAACAGGAAAGACACTGCAATGTGAAAGCCATGACACCATCTAGAACCAGTCAGGGTGTATCTTGTAGTACTGGGTCTTGAAGCCGTAGGTTAGCATATGAAATGTAATGCTCCACTGCCATGGGATCTGGCAAATGATGATGGCAGATACTTTTATTAACCCTTCACTAGCAACTGCCGGGCAAGTTATCACTCTGCCTTTACTCTTTTTAATTTATGTTACAAGCCCAGTATTTTTAAAATTTGACACTGTATCAACTATATAAATGTAACTATCTACAACCAGGATAGGTTTGTGCTTCTATGATAGTACAGTGCTGTATATGCTACCTATATACCCTAGAGGTACACTAGTCACTGAGCTCTGCCATTATGCAAGATACTTTCCTGATTTTATGCAGAACATATGTACAGCACTTTCTCAAATAGCACATTTGATATTTTACATTTTTGATATTATGACACAAGACGGTTTCTTCCTGACAAGCTATCGTTCAATATTATGATGTTCCAGTCAAATTAAGGTAATCCATATATATGATTATATTATGAAATATTATGAATGAGGTTGATTGAAACAAAACACACCAATCAATCTCATCTGTGATAACTAACACCAAACCCAAAAAACATGTCAATAAACTAATCACAAATGTAAACAACAGTAGTATATTTGTGATGAAGCACACCTTTACAAACATCCTTGTACCAAACAATAATCAATAAATTTTACACAAATAAAAACATCTCCAACTACAAAACATATTTCAACCTTATGTACCTTTAAAATAAAAAAAACTCTCTTTAATGTTAATAAAATAACTAAATCAAACAAAAGAAAATTCCCACTACACCTAATTCAGCATAATTGCCTCAAAATAAACTAAATGACTACAAAAACATCACCTATGTACTCTACATTTCAATCAATTTATTTTATGTGAACCCCCACACCTCCCAACATGGGGGTCTACCCCCCATACTGCCAGAATGTATACAAACTAACTCCATGGCCCTGCAACAATGAAAATGGAAAAACATGGAATTATGTTAAAAGTCAATTTCTTGCAGCTTGACTATAGCATAATTCAATCTAATTCATCAATGACAAGTTTCACACCCAAACTGGCACGTGATGAAATAAATCAGCGATATAATGCACAACACACATATTTAGACACACACACACACACACACACACACACACACACACACACATATATGTATGTGTGTATGCACGTGTGTATGTGTGTGTGTGTGTGTGTGTGTGTGTGTGTGTGTGTGTGTGTGTGTGTGTGTGTGTGTGTGTGTGTGTGTTTGAATGTATATTTGGTACCAGTCAACCAACATGATTCTTGGAGGCAGTAGAAAACCAGAGTAGCTGATAAAATAAACAAAAAAAACAGGACAGAATATGAAAAGTCTGCAAGAAATCAAGTGGACTAAATTCTGAGCCCATGAAGTAGAGATGTTATCAATGAGCCAATATGTTCACACACTGGTGCCACATATGAGCAAAGTAACTCTGCTATTCATATGTAATGAAATAGGGATCAGATGAGTTAGGCCTCAGAAGTGACCTATGCAGCACCTGACCAGCTTCTTGCCTGGTTGCTGACACAGTTCGTATAGCAGTATGTGTAATGGTCTTTCAAATAGCCTCTTTCGATTTCAGTTTATTAATTAACATTATCTTGCAGAACATAACTCAGTACCTTTCTGAAAACCCACAGTAGCAGACCCACTTAGTAACCCTTGCATACTACAACACTCACACTGTCATGGTTCTATAACAGTACAAAACCTTTCCTCAAAAGAACCCCTGTCCAGTTTAATGTTCAGGCTCATAAATTTATACGTCTCGGGCTTACTTCTGCCTCTTCCATTGTATAAACCTTTCAGTTTAACTGTTTCTCTTTCACCTGACACCACATGTTCCTCAAGTGATCTATTATATGTACATTTTAAAGGTCACAGAATTGTATCTTCTGTCACCTGTAGCTTTTTCGGAGTAAGTTCATTAGATGTCTGAGTCTTTTCATTCTTATACTGTTAAACTATGCAGTAACTTTCTAATCTGAGAGTAGACCATCATTACATTTCACCCCCATTTTCTCCTGATACATTCTGTCCTAGTATTATTTTATCACTCACTCTTACAAACAAATAGGAATACAAAGAACTAATTCAGGATGTGTGCTTGGTGTAATTTTCCCAGTCATTTTCGCCATCCCTAACTATTTACAATTTTTCTGTTTTAGGTTATGTTAGTTTTTCAGTATATCTAATGAAACTCTAATTCCCCACACTTGCTGTGGCTCCATGGCACAGATGGATAAAGTGATAAATGTGATCCAGGTAACCCTAACAGAACAAGCAGTGACCTGGGCACTGGACAGTCAGATAGGGAAAGGGAGAGTGAGTGGCCGATATGGACACACACATCCTGGATCTGTTTGATTTTCATTGTTGTTTACTCCTCAAGGGATCATCAGGGGAGCACTGGATCAGCTGTATTCAAAACCATGTCAAACAATGCTTTGTAGCTGGGCTGATGTGTGTGTGTGTGAAGCATGCATGCATGAAATGGGTAGGGAACTGCATTCCTTACTTTATTTATTTTGTTTACTTTTTTTTTATTTAGCAGAGTGTAAAAAATGTGGAGGTGGGGGGAATTGAACTAGTGGAAAATATGTTGACTGGTGCTGAAGGCTGGCACTAGGGAAAAATAAGGTGAGATGATTATCGGTAGGAAAAGAAGGAGATAAAAAATCCCACACTTGCTCCCTTCTCCAATACTGGCCTTCTTCTGATAGCTGGAAAATTTTACTTACTAAACTTAGCATGCATTTCTATGGCTGATTTGCACTCATCCATTACTACAGTAATTTTCTTGAAGAAGTCAACCAGGTTAAATTGGCAGGATCTGCCCTAGGTGAATCAGAACTGGCCGGGGTTGAGAGTCTGTAGGTTAAGTATAGCCTTATGTTTCCATAACCTTACTGATAAGGCTGGTCAGGCTTATGGGTCTATATTTACCCTGGTCTTGCCCATCCCTTTTTTTTACAAGTAGCTTCATAAACGAACATAAATGTTCCAATGCATTATTGATCTTCTTCCATTATTTCCTTAACAGTGCTGTCATTTTTCTTCTTGCATTTCTTGCAATAACAAAAAATTTCTTCAGCCCTCTTTCTTGACTTGTCAAAAGCCTTTGACATGGTCAATCACCAACTACTGCTCCACACTCTTGAAACCTTACACCTTGATTATCCGGCCCTTAACTGGTTCAAAGCTTACCTCTCTGGAAGACAACAGGCAGTTCGATGGGAAAATAAGCTCTCTCAACTGCTACCGAATACCATAGGGGTCCTCCAAGGCTCCATACTTGGTCCTCTTCTCTTCTCCGTATTCATAAATGACCTTCACTCAGTCATCCCTAAGGCCACCTGCATCCAGTATGCAGATGACTCCACATTGATCTGCTCGGATATCTTCCTCCCTGACCTACAAGTAACAACCCAAAACTGTTTTGCTATAGTAGAAAAGTGGCTCTCGGAACGGAAACTCATTCTAAATCCAAAAAAAACCAAGTTACTAGTATTTTTTCCCACCTCAGTTAGTCCATCAGTCCAACTTACACCACAATCCAACAATAGTCCCTTCCTTGTTCAATCTATTAATGGTACCATGATTGAGCCTGTTACCAACACTAAACTATTAGGAGTCACTATTGATAGTAGGCTTAGATTTGATATGCATATCAGTCAAACCATAAAGACTGTAAATAAGAAACTTGGATCCTTGTATAGAATTAAAAACTTTCTAACCCCTACTGCCAAACTAACTATCTCTCGCACGCATTTACTTTCCACTTTATTGTATGCCTCTCCTGTGCTTTCATTCCTTAACAATAGTGAGATCAATAAACTCTCTGCTACCTACAATCACATCGCCAGATTTGTAGTAGGAGGTCCTTACAGAACTCATCACTGCCTTAACCTAAGGAAACTTGACTGGCTAGAACTACCCAATCTTCTCAAACTAAACCAACTCACTGAAGCATTTAAAATTATTAAGCAACCGGATAAAACCCCCTCCTTGCATAATCTTCTGATTCCATACTCTAATCTTAGCTGTCTTTGCTCCTCACATAGAGTCCTGGTCCAAACCATCAAATCCAACAACTCTGCTGGAGAAGCCCTTTTTGCCAACTCTATAGGAAAAGTCTGGAATTCCCTCCCCAATAACTTAAGACTTACTACATCCCAATGTCTATTCAAAAATAATCTTAAACAATTTTTCAAAAAACATTGGCTGTGCCCATGTAATAACCCAGACTAGTTCTCTCTGACACTCAACTAGTAGCATTCTCCACCTGTATTACTAGGTGTTTTTTCTTTTTCTTAGTCTAAAGAATTTGTAAACTCACACCCACTAAATTCCACCTCCACTGGTACTTATGAAGTCAAGCTCCCCATTGCCTGACTTGACTCTACAAGGGATGGGTAATAGTAACCTAGAAAACAACTACATTGTATTTTTGAACTGTTATCTATTCACATGGTAGCCAAGTGTATCTAAAACAATTGTGAAGTATTTTTTGTGTATCTGTAATTTGTTTATTTGCATTAGGAAGTGTATTTATCTATATGTAAATGAATGTGTACCTTTTTCCTCTGTGGAGCTTTTCTCCCCGGGCCTCTGCTGAAAATGGACATGTATCCAGTCGGACCATCCCGGTCAACAAATGTAAAATAAAAATAAATAAATAAAATAATTCTCGAGAACTCTGAACATTGTTTGCTGAGAGAAACATAAAATTAAAATGTACAAGGGCAAGCAGCTTAGTAAAAAATAAAATTTGAAATTATTAGGAGTGAATGAGAGATAGCAGTTTTCCTGGTACTTAAGTATTACAATGCATTTACTAATACAGTGTGTGACGGCCACGCCCTGGCCCAGCAATCAAGGAGCCACTAACACCAGAAAGGGCTTCTCATATGAGAGAAAGGATAACAAATACACACAGTAAAGTACAATTTCCCTTAAGTGCACACAGAGATCACAGTCAGCCTGTGTACTACTATTCACCTCTACCTTTGCAGTCACCCTGTCCAAGGGAACATCAGTACCCACAAGCAGCTGTGACTCACCTTCAGTCTCACTGCTACAGTGTAGATCACTCCCAGAAGTAACCACCTCACCAGTCCTGGGTGCAAATATGCAGTCTGTCTGGGTCTCCCCAAGGCTACCAGACCCACATGCTTGTCTCCTAGCCTCACTGCGTGTAACTGCATAAGTACATAGTACTGTCTCATCCAAATCCTTCCCTCTCAGGACATCTGCAGGATGGTAGTTTATCTCAAGACAACCTACTATTGGCATTCTGTCTTTCCTACTTACTGGCTCCCTCACCTTTGGTTCCCCACCTTGCCTCAATGGACACCTGTATGCCACATGGCCCCACTGGTTGCATTCAAAACATTTAACCCTAGCTCCTGGACATGTACCTGGACTAGTGGCTTCCCCTGCTGCTGGCAGATTCTGTTGGGGCAGTCTGTGCTGCCCACCATGGGTTCCTTTAGACCCATGAGCAGTACTGGGGGTCCCCTTTCTGTGCAGGGCTGTCCTGCTGGCCAGGTATAAGTCTCCCTTCTTCCCCAACTCATCTGAAGTAGCACATTGTCTGTCAGCTAACCGGATCTTCATGTCCTCAGGCAAAGTGCTAAGGGCCTGTTCCCTCACCAAAAGGTTTGCCAGCTCTTCAAAAGTGGTGACCTGACATCCACTCACCCAGCTATGAAAATAAGTGCTCAATTCAGCAACATATTCACACACACTTTCATCTGCCTTGCATCTATGCTCACAAAACCTTTTCCTATACATTTCAGGTGTTAGCTTTAAACATTCTAAAAGACATTTTTTAAAGCAGTATAATCAAAACAGACAGAGTCAGGTATTTTTGATAAAAACAGTTACAGCTTTCCCATGGAGTAAGGGGGTCAGGAACCGTACCCAGAGCCTTTGGTCAACACTATACTGTTTGCATACCCTCTCAAACATATGAATGAATCTATCAAAGTTATTCCCCTCTTTAAATTGCGGAAGAAATTTACTGACATGTTGTGCTTCGTCCAGTGGAGCCTCAATCCTTACCACTAACACCAGAGAGGGCATCTCACAGTGTATAACTGAATTTAAAAATAGCCAGTGCACTTTTTCTTAAGGTTAAAAGTTAATGTTTTCTGAAAGCATATAAGCTGTTTTTTTTTATATTTGAGAGGGGAATAAAGATATGACAAGAATATACAGCAATTAGTGCAAGTAGGAGAACAGACTGTAACATGCACTTTAGCATAGATAAACATAATTTCAGATTAGGTAATACCTCTAGGTGCAGCTGTCAATTTGCAATAGTTGTTCCTATCAGGAGGGTTAAACTTCATTATTTGAAGATGTACATTGTGTTGTGTGTTTGTTTTAAGTTAATAGGTTATGGGGTGTTCTGAGCATGTGTTTCATGTTTTATTTGAAGGCTTTTTTTATTAAAACAAAATGTCTTGTAAAATGTGACATAGGTTCAAATGGAGATGACAGGAAACAACTGTATAAAGGTTCAACCTGCCGAACATTAGTAGGTGCATGTAACACAAAAATTGGAAACAGACATTTAAAAAAGCTGACATATGTAATTTGTGGGTATTATAACTTCTTATCATAATGGCTATAATATCCATATTATTTTGGAATGTAATTGGCCTCACAGGTATAGACAAAAAGGTAACAGTACTGAATTATATTAAGAAATGAAGAGTGCAAATAGCAATATTACAGGAGACACATTTGGAAAGATGTAAAAATGTGAATTTGATAAAGAAAGGATTTCAGAATGGATATTCAGCAGAATATTTGGGACAAAGGAAAGGGAGGTACTTATACTAATTGCTAGAAGATCTCCAATAGTGACAGAAGAATTAAAAAAGGTAATAATGGCACATTTTTAGTAGTAAGAGGCTACTGGCAATTAAGGAAGATTATACTGGCATGTATCTGTATACCACCTAAAATTGCTATTATGGAATTTAAGAGAAATAATGATCTTTCAGCAGGGAATATTACTTACAGGTGGGAATTGGAACTTGATTTGCAACAGTGAGGATGTATCTGCGGGACCTAGAAGGGAAAACATAACAAGAGAGGGTAGGTTTCTGAGGAAATATATGAAAATATTTGGTATGGAAGATGTGAATTCAGTAGTAGGAACTCGGTGAGAATTTACATATTATTCCCCAACATTCATATATATTAAGAAATGAAGAGTGCAAATAGTAATATTACAGGAGACACATTTGGAAAGATGTGAAAATGTGAATTTGATAAAGAAAGGATTTCAGAATGGATATTCAGCAGAATATTTGGGACAAAGGAAAGGGAGGTACTTATACTAATTGCTAGAAGATCTCCAATAGTGACAAAAGAGTTAAAAAAGGTAATAATGGCACATTTTTAGTAGTAAGAGGCTACTGGCAATGAAGGAAGATTATACTGGCATGTATCTATATACCACCTAAAATTGTTATTATGGAATTTAAGAGAAATAATGAACTTTCAGCAGGGAATATTACTTACAGGTGGGAATTGGAACTTGATTTGCAACAGTGAGGATGTATCTGCGGGACCTAGAAGGGAAAACATAACAAGAGAGGGTAGGTTTCTGAGGAAATTTATGAAAATATTTGGAATGGAAGATGTGAATTCAGTAGTAGGAACTCGGTGAGAATTTACATATTATTCCCCAACATTCAATAACTGGGCAGGACTAGACAGCAATTATATTTCACAGGAACATGTGCATTTAATTGAAAGTTTTGGCACATATGCAGTAAATATTCTAGATCATGCATCAGTAACAACTAAAGTAAAAATGCAGGGTAATGCACATAAAATCAGACACTGGTTCTTCCCCACCTATATGTTAAAAATAGAGGAATCTAAGGAATGAGTAGTGGAAAATATTCGACAGTTATTGGGGAAAATAGAAACTTCTTTAGAAGTTATAGCTAGTGAATGGGATAACATGAAAGTGGAGTTTTACAACAGAGTAGAAATAAAAGAAAAACAGATATGGTTATGAAGTAACAAGAATTATTTAAAGGGGCTGACAAAGGGTGAAGTATTGCACAATAAGGGGAATCTCACAGAACAAAAAGAAGTGCAATTGTAAAGTGCTATAGAGAAAATAAGGGAACATCTGGATAATGTGCACAAGTTTAGAAATATCACTTTTTTGATAATAACTACAGAGCACAAAAACTTTTTGCACAACAACTTAGGCAACAAAAGTAGAAAGAGTTTTTGCCATACATAGGGAACCTAGGTCAAAGATCCTGTAGCGGTATTAGAGATATTTCTGAATTTTTATAACAATTTGTATAAAGTAGAGAAATGTTGAAATCAAGAAATGGAAGTATTTATGGAAGACTTAAGTATGCCAAGGTGAAAGGTAAATGAGGCTCAACAACTCACGGTAAAGATTGTAGAAGTTTGGAAGCTAGGAGGGAACAAAGTAATAACGATCTGGAAGGTTTTGTTTAATAGCATTTTTTAAAGGACGGGGTGCACCAGCATCCTGAAAGAATGCTGCAGTGACTATAATAGCTAAAGATGGTAAAGACCAATGAAACTTAGCTTCATATAGGCCCATTTCAATTTTAAACAATGATTATAAAGTGTTTATGCCCATAGTAGCTAAAAGAATGGCAATGGTGTTGCTAAACGTGATAAGTATGGTTCAGTGTGGTTTTGTGGTATGGCAATCAAATAAGTTGGGTTTATTTACAGATGATATTATTTTGTACCTGACAAAACCAGGAAAAGGACATTTCAGTGTTGTGGAACACTCCGAGACAGATTCAAGCCTTTTTTGGGATATAAAACCAATGAAGATAAAACAAATGCTTTAGCTGTAAACTATGTACCCACACATTAATTGGTTCAAGAATACCCATATATATGTAGACATGATAAAATGAAGTATTTAGGAGTATGAATTAAAAAGGCTTCTGTTATGGCAGCCAAGGATGTGGGAACAGACTAAACAAAAGATAATAAAAAAACTGAGAAACTGGAAGCTCTTGTTTTTGGATAAGGATATATGGATAAGGATACAAGTAGTGAAATGTTTTAGTCCCTTTAGTTTTACATACAGGCCAGGCATATTTTTATCAGTTTGGGGAGAAGTTGTAGACAGTAATTAATAAACAGTAGAACATTTTATCTGAGAGGGGAAAAGTGCAAGGGTCAAGTGTGATAAGTTGATCCTTCCAATAGAACAAGCTGGGTTAGAATGAACTGATTTGAAGGGATATTTTTGAGCTACACAGATAAGGCTCATGTATATAACACAAGCAGAAAGCTATATTTCAAAGTGGAAAGGGGTGATGATGGAGCAGGGGTAAAATTCAAGAAATAAGAAGAAAATGGGGTTTTGGATGCAGATCTTTAACAAGAATAACAACAGTCGTACAGAATATTATATTCATAAAGTAGCAGAAAGTATTCTAAGACATAAGCCAACGTGAAAAAGGAGAAAGAAGATTTTGCCAGTGGGGATGAATGCAATTAGGGGTACAGATAATAGGCAAGAGAGGGATGGAATTTACTGAAGAAAACTGACAAAGGTACCAAGGTACAGTACCCCTATCACAGTGATTGCATCATTCCCTTGGTACGTTATTATGAATTTTACTAACCTTAACCCCATCCATGAGTGGCTGACATCACCAGGAAGGTAGGCAATGCTTACTCTGCATGTAGGTGCTCTCCCAATTACATGTTCATGAGCACAACAGTAACCAGTTTGATAAACACACATCCTTGGCCTTGGTGCTTTTTCTGCCATCTACTGTTTACAGTATTTATGACATATTTTATTTGCAACAGTAATGCCTCAGTATTTCACTACAGGTTTATATAATTTTGTCATAGCACTCAGCGACAACCACACTCACCACACTATGCTACTATATCTATATAAATATATCTAAATCTATAAATATATATATATATATATATATATATATATATATATATATATATATATATATATATATATATATTATACATACATATGTAAAATACACATGCACGTCAGTGTATGTATGTATGTGTGTGCATATATAAATATATATGTGTGTGTGTGTGTGTGTGTGTGTGTGTGTGTGTGTATGTGTGTGTGTGTGTGTGTGTGTGTGTGTGTATATATATATATATATATATATATATATATATATATATATATATATATATATATATATATATATATACAGACACACATGCACAAGCACATACATACACCCCACCATATTATATATATGTGTCTAATGTGCTTGCCACCAACAAGCTGAGAATTGTAGATTCCAAGAAAGCACCACCTGAAATCTTTCAGCATAAATTATCTGACTTGCTCTAAGGGCATGATGGTGCTGTTAATGTTAAGGATGATATCCTGGTATTTGTTCCAGATTTTCAAGGTTAAAGGCAGTGCTCCAAAATATTAAACATGCTATGTTAAAGTTGAACCATGACAAATGTTGTCTTGGATAGACTGAGCTCAACTATTTTGGTCTCAGCATATGTCCTGGTAGAATCCAGATGCCAACATGGTCAGAGCAATAGCCAAGTTACAGAGTTTGCATTATGTAAATGAGTTAAGACAAGCCATAGATATGACTGAGATCATCAGTAAGTTCGTGTCAGATCTATCAACTGTGTTAAGTCCATTAAATTACCTCTTAAAGAAAAACATACCCTGATCATGGGGAATGTAGCAGAATGAAAGAAATGTCCAATGCTATCATGCCGTGATGCAGCAAAATCAGGAATTGTGAGTGCAGATGCTAGTTGCTAATGCCTAGGTGCAGCATTACTTGAAATAGATGAAGAAGTGTTATGTCCTATTGCCTATTGCTCTAGAATGCTAACCAGTGCTAAACAGAGATATCTGCAAATCAAGAAAGAGTGTCTGGCAAATGTGTGGGCATGAGAGGAATTCTCCATAAACGTATTAGGGCTCAAGACATCCCAACTACATATTGGCTACAAGCCATTGGTTCCACTGATCAGTTCCAGTGATGTAGACAAAGGGACGCCCAGATGCCACAGACTGTTAATGAAACTGATAAGGTTCAATGTCAGAGTAACACAAGTGCTTGGAAAATACTTGTAGCAGATGTTTTACTGACCAACTACATGACCAACTGCTATTAGACAGTGAAGATGACGGTCACCTATGTGCAGAACATAATGACTACTAGACCTGTGACTATATCAAGAGACTAGAAAAGCTAAAGCAAGTTACTGGAAATATCCATGAGTTACAAGTTGTTATCCAGTATATCTGAAATGAATGGCCAGATTGCTGGATACATTCAAACTATCTTATGTATAAGTACCCCACAGTTAGAGTACAATTATCTAAGCATGATGGCTTATTGCTGTACAGAGTGATAGTATCACAGGGTACAGAAGTGCTATATTAAATACACAATGATCGTCAATGTCTCACCAAATGTCAGGAAAGAGCCAACATCAGCGGAGTGGTCAAACATTAGCCTTGTGTCAAAATATCAGTTTTGGTATTGCTCATAAACCATTTCAAAAAAAGAGATACATTGTTACCAACACCCATACCACAAGATCCTTGGCAAAAAAATAGCTACTGACTTGTGTTAGCTTGAAAGCAAAAATGCCTTCATTTCTTCTGGACTGTAGCTGTTGCAACATGGAAATATTATATTTTTCTAGCAAAATGAGCCAACAGGTAGTAGTAGGTTCAAGACCTTTTTCTCAAGATATGGATTACCTATTGAAAGATAGGTATGGATTACCTATTGAAAGATAGGAAATCCTTGAGATTTGTTAAGATATGTATTACCTATTGAAATTTTATTTTTATTGGTCTGCTATCTTTACTGTAATCCATTTCATGGAGCTTTTCTCCCTGGGCCTCCACTGAAAATGGGCTCTCTGGGCCCAGTGGACTTCCCTGGTAATTAAACTGGAAATAAATAAATAAATGGCTACAGACAATGGTACTTAGCTTACATCAGCTGAATTCCAACAGCTTAATGACTATATTTTTACCCATATTATGTCAAGTTCTCAATATCTACAGTGAAATGATGAAGCTAAAGGAGTAATGTGAGCATATAAAAAAATATTAAGACAACTCGATCCACATTAAGTTTGTGTCATACTTAGCTACTCTACATATCGCTGAAGGAGTAAGCCCTTACTGATAATGCATGGAAAACATATAAGGATAAATATGCCAATGTTAGAGGCAAAACTTGTCAAAAACTATTTCATATGGCTCAGATAAACAAAATGATGAATGAAATAAAGGTTTATACAGAAAGTTGTATGAGAAACATTATACTGCCCAGCCACTAGCTATCCTCTGACCAAGGTAATCAGCATGCCAAAAGATAGAGATGAAGAAAAAGTGGGGCATAACAGGTATTACAGTGTGGAAACTAATGAACTGAGGCTCTAGATGCTAACAGAAGATAGTAGCATAGCACGATGAAGTTGGAGGCATATTTGAATAGTTCCTGGAGTAAAATAGTGGAACAAGTTAACCGCTTCAGGTACCTAGGAGGGGGTGGTTGAGGAGATGGAAATTCTGCATGAGAACATCAAAGCTAGAATCAGAGGGGATGGACCAAACTAGAATTGAGTGTCAGGGGTAGTGTGTGAAAAAAGAATGACAAAGAAGCTAAAAAGTAATGTGTACAAAATAGTGGTGTGACCAGTGCTTCTGCATAGTCTAGAAACCTGACCAGTGAAGGCGGAGCAGTTGAGAAACTAGGGTGAATGAAGATGAAGTACAAGAGATGGGCACTGGGATGCACACTGAGGGACAGATGAAGAAATGATGACATTATACAGGGTGGAAATTAATGAACTGAGGTTCTAGATGTGGTTAACAGAAGATAATGGCATAGCAAGAGGAAATTGGAGGCATATTTGAGTAGTTCCTGGAGTAAAATAGAGGAACAAGTTAACAGCTTCAGGTACCTAGGAGGAGTGGTTGAGGAGATGGAAAGTCTGCATGAGAACATCAAAGCTAGAATCAGAGGGGCTGGAGCCAACTGGAATTGAGTGTCAGGGGTAGTGTGTGAAAGAAAAATGTCAAAGAACCTGAAAAGTAATGTGTAAAAAATAGTGGTGCAGTTCTTCTGCATAGTCTACAAACCTGACCAGTGAATGCAGAGCAGTTGAGGAAGCTAGGGCTAATGGAGATGAAGTACAAGAGATGGGCAGTGGGATGCACATTGAGGGACAGATGAAGAAATTATGACATTAGTCAGAAGCTGAAGTAGCTCTATTTGCAGAGAAGGTTAAAGAAAACAGATTATGGTGCCTTGGCAAATGTGCAGGAAACTAGAATATGATTTGGTGAAGAAGATTTGGGAAAGGCAGGAAGAAAGCAGGAAGAAATGAGGATGTCCAGCCAAGAGATGAATGGAGTGCATGACAGAATACCTGCAGCAGTTAGACTTGGCTATTGAAGAAGGCAGGAAGGAGACTGGGACTGAACTGAGAGAGGTGGGGACAGCTGATGTGATACCTTAAACACGTGTAGAAAAAATGTGAAAAAGTAGTTGGATGATGATGATGAGAATGATGATGTCAGTGAAATATCTTGCTAGTTTTTTGTCAGTAATGTTGACCCCAAGTATTTGGATAATTTTAAAATTAATAGCATTTCAGTGCATGTATGTGTGACATCCCACCACTGGCCCAGTAATCAAGGAGCCTCAATCCTCACCACTAGCACCAGTGGGGGATGTACATTGGGAAGATGACAAATACACACACAGTAAAGTGCAATTTTCCTTAAGAGCACACAGAGACCACAGTCAGTTTGGGGCTGGTTTCTCCCTCTTTCTCCAGATCCCCACTAAGACTCCCCACTGGCAAAGCTATAGAGTTGAAATCTCAGCTGAGTGGCCAAGCCAAGACCTCCAGTACCCTCTCTGTCCAACCAGTGTTCCATGTCCCTGCCCAAGTAGCTGGCACACACACACACACACACACACACACACACACACACACACACACACACACACACACACACACACACACACACACACACACACACACACACACACACACACACACACACACACACACTTTGAGATTTCATTTATACACAAAAATACACACTCATCTGGGAAAGGCTGGCACAGGTTTACTAGCTATGCCCCCTTTTGCCCAAACTATAAGGTAGTTATCACTGCACCAGCCAACTCTATATCAGCTACTTTCAGGCCCTTAACAAAGGGTGTCCGCTATTACTGTGTAATGTTACTATTAATCCAAATGGTAGTTTGACCAATAGCAAGGCTATTAGGAGTGGTCCACGCAGTGTCACCAAATAAAATTACAAGTACTCTCAGAACATAAATATGTCTCTACACAGATCGGCCACAATGATAGGTTTAAATATATTTAATAGAAATAAACAAAAGAACAAGAAAATGCTCAGTAAATAATCATAGTTATATCAGAGTTCAAAATCACAGGAAACATTAAAAAAACATTGCAGGACAGTCTCACATAAATAAAGAAAACATCTAAGCTATACTTCAATATATTCCTAACTGTATCTAAGAGAAATTACCGTACCCTAGTTAACTTACTTACTTACAGAACGACAAGCAGGCAGATGTGGTGAGTGGATGTTCTTGTCAGGTCAAAGACAAACAAGACAGAATGCACAGTCTTTCTCTCAGAGAGGTCTTAAATTAATATTTCAGATATTACTGCTGGGGTAGCTGGCAACACGACATCACTTTTTGTCATCTGACTATCGGTTCTCAGGCTCACAACCATTGTTTTAGTATCTACCTGCGAAAACACATAGACCTTAGATCTTTTGGCAAATGGAAGTCATAAAATAATTTATATTTCTCCAAATATAAAGACAATACAAAAAAAATTCTAGTTCTAGACATTATGTCTCCTGTTGCACTGAAACTGAAAGATAACATCTCTTTTATTACATGGTTATAAAGTAATTTAAGTTTTCAGCTATTCTTCTGAAGTTAACTTCTTGTGTTTCAGTCCCAGTCCCAGTAAACAGTTACAATAGTGTATATACATTTCTACTCAGTATTTTACAAAATAGCTCTTCCGCACACATATGTACAATACGACATACAGTTCTAATACAGTTGTAACACAAGCAATTGCATCATGCTGATATTCACAAATGACACACTATCACTTACAAAATTCCAGATAACTGGACTGGCAGTATCTCCTTCTGTCACAGTTCTATATAAATCATATTAATGTTTAACTGACATATAATTATTTGCAAAATTTCAGATAGCTAGGATGACAATTTTTCTTTTCTGACAATATTTATTGGCAATATCCGTGTGTTAAATGTATGTGTGCACAATGAGTTGCACATCTGTACTTCGTAATCACAAATAGTGGATTTTCATTCTTTTTTGATTTCTCCAAGTCTTTTGGGTTTCTAATACCATGACAGGAATGGACCCCATTTCTAAGTCAGAGTACGATTAAAGTTCATGAAATTAGTATTATTTCACTCTTTTATGTTAGCCAAAAGTGCTCTTCACAGTACTTGCAATGTGCCCAGCAATGACTCCTTCTGCAATTCATACTGTGTTACATACAGTTCTGCAATTCATATGGTGTTACAATTCTTTTTTATAAGACCAGTTACTCCTACTCCTACTACTATTGGAACTGTCTGGGTATCTTTCTTCCACATGGCTCTCGTTTCTGCCTGCAGATCAAGGTATTTTATGACTTTGTGACTCTCTGTATGCAAGACACTATAGTCACTAGGTGTGTCAATTTCAATGATCGATGCTACTTTTGTCTTCTTTTCTTGGATCACTATGTCTGGTTTTCTAGCATCTATCTTTTGGACTGTTGGTATTGGGTGATCCCATGTGATGTAAACTTCATAATTTTCTATGATTCTCTGTGGCTCATGTTTCCAATGTTTTTCAGCCACTTCAATACCATAATGTTTGCACAATCTCCAGTTTAACAATCTCGCCACATTATTATGCCTTTCAGTATACAGTCCCTCTGCCATTAGAGCATTGCAACCAGCAATAAGGTGTGTAACTGTTTCCAACTCAGTTCTACAGAACTTACATATGTCTGTTTCTCCCACATGTTCAATGGACTTAGTAAACCAGCGTGTATGCAGCCCACTATCTTGGGATGCTAATATTAACCTTTCATTTCTTGATGTAAAGTCACCTCTCCTTAACCATTCCTGCATTCGTTCTTGATCAACATGAGGCTCTTCCAGAAGTTTTTTATACTTGCAACTATATTTAAGTTTTTTCCACATTTCTTGCCTTCCCATCTGATCCTTCACCTTATATTCTTTATTTTCTTTTTTAGTACATTCAGTTGCTGTCTGTTTTTATCCACTTCTGGTTTGATTTCCATTCCTGCTTGAAGTCGATATGCTTCTGCTAAATTAAGCAGAGATATCATCTTAGACTTATTCTCCTCATGTTTCAAAACTTTCACCACGTTTGGATCTTGTGAGGTCAATAGATATATGTGGAGTCCCACGATTGCAGATCTAGACATGTAATCAATTTTAAGGAGGCCCATCCCTCCTTCAGAATGGGGGATATGTAATCTTGGTATACACTGATTTAATAAATCATTTGGTGAGCATGAAGCATCCTTCTTGTTTTGATATCCAATCTATCCAACACTTTTTGGGGCCAATCAATCACTCCAAAACTATAAGTTAGGACAGGAAGAGCAAATTGATTTAAAGTTTGGATCTTGTTCCTAGGTGTCACTTTTTTTTCAGGATAAATTTAAGTCTTCTAAAGTACTCGTTACTAAGCCTTATTTGCATTTGTTCATGTTTTATTGCTGATCCTTCATCAATTCCCAAATATTTATACACCCCCTCTTGCTCAAGTTCTTTTATATCACATTCTTGTCCCAAACTGATGTTTTCCTGGTGCTGCAGTTTTCCTGCTTTAAAGGTTGCTTTTGCACATTTATCAAGACCAAATGACATTCTTATATCATCTGAAAAAGTTTTGACAACCTGCAGCTGTGCTTTCAGTTCCTCATCTGATGAGCTATACAATTTTAAATCATCAACAAGGAGAAGATGAGAAGTCATTAGACTTTGTTTTCTAGAAGCCAAATTGTAGCCATGGCCTAGGCTGTTAAGTAAGCAGCTTAATGGGTTAATGGCAAGGCAGAATAACAAGGGTGACAGAGAGTCACCCTTGAATATCCCCCTTTGAATTTTTATCCCTGGGATAATAATCTGTCCTTTATCATGGCTTAATTGCAAAGTGGTCTGCCACTGTTTCATGGTTACTGTAATGTAATCAGTGTAGGGTGTATCTTATACATTTTAAGCACTCTTTTATCCATGAATGTGGGATACTATCAAATGCTTTTTTGTAGTCAATCCATGCCATACTTAGGTTCTTCCCCTACTTACAATTCTCCACTATAACTTTGTTTAACAACAAATGGTCCTTTGTTCCATGTGACTTTTTTTATTGCCCTTTTGTTTCTTCTAAATGACTATAAACTTTGTCAGCATCAATTCCCGTGTATAGTTTGTATGTTGTCGGAAGACAAGTTATTGGTCTATAATTTTTAGGGTAGCTTGCAGGTTTGCTCTTAAGTAAGAGCATTGTTTTTCCTGTTGTTAACCAGTGCGGTGTGTGTTTGGGGTGCATATATAAATAGTTCTTACTCATGGCTAAATCATCGTGCAAAAAAGTTAATACTTTAAGCCAAAAGTTAGGTACTGCATCTGGGCCTGGGGGTTTCCAATTAGAGGCTTTTCTCAACTTTATTTCAATCTCTCTAGGTTTTATTTCATCCCATTTCATATCATGTACCTTTAAACTTCTTATTCTCTCTTTTACTTTTTCTATCCATTTAGCATCTTTGTTATGTTTCACAGGATCTTCATAGATACTTCTCCAAAATGTATCTACTTCCTCTTTTTTTGGCGGTCTATCTATTCCTTTTACCTTATTTCACAATGAGTTGCACATCTGTACTTTATAATCGCAAATAGTGGATTCTCATTCCTTTGGGGGAAATGTGATAATAATTAAAGTAGAACTGCTTGAGGCTATATATACTGGGATGATGTAATGTATTCTGATGTTGTTAATCTTCACCTAATCCTTGACGGTGGGTTCGGTTCCGAACCCTCTGAACCGACTCGGCCATTATTTTTCCAGCTCGTGCTCTCCAAACTCTAGAGCCCGGCTCTAACCATAATGCTCCTCACAGAGATTACCTCAGATTGAGAAAATAGCCAGACTTTTAGAATATTATAGATATATAAATATACAGATATATACAAAGAAGACGAGGCTATCTATGGATTTCTGATGAGAAACTGGAACAAAATTGGTGAGACCTACTAAAAAAATTTTTTTAGGATGGGGATGGTGGGAGGGTATGTCAAGGATTGGTGAAGATGAACAGCACAGATGGAATGTTATGGTAAGACATAACTTCTTTATCTGATGTTGTTAATCTTCACCTAATCCTTGATGGTGGGACAGAATCCCTAGCAACTTATATACCTTGGGAGATCTCATAGAAGAATGTTCTGAAGCACCATAGAGCCAAAGGATGCTCAACCCCTTGAGATTTGGTCTAGTTTGTAGTGTGTAATGAAGGTATGGTGAGAGGACCAAGTAGCTGCTGCACAAATATTGTCTAGAGAGGCTCTTGCATGAAAAACTGCTGTTGTCATGAAATCCCAGCTGTTGGAAGTGTCTTCTGAGGTACAAAATGAGGCACACGCACAAACCAGAATCATCATAGAGAGTGTGTTTGGGATGCTGAAATCACGGTTCTGTTGCTTGGACATATCTGGTGGAGCCTTGCAGTACTCTCCAAGCACATGTGCCCACATCTTCATAGTGTCTGCCATGCTACACAATATGGTCCTGCGGAAACAACTGCAGCAGGGACAGAATGGTGAAGGCCCTCACAGCCCACCACCATTGCCAAGGGCCCCACAGGCACAGAGGTACTCAGACCACAAACACCCTGAGCCAGCCCCAGTAAGCAGATGGAGGTGTGCCCAGTATGCCCATGCCTTGGCAAGAGGGAACGTATAACACACACACTGACAGTGTAGACACCTAGGGACAGACACCTTTCTCCACCTACACACACACAGTAAAAATGGATGGCACACAAACAAGACTACCTGTAAATTGTCATGTATAGGCAGTCTACTGTGTGCATCCAACATAGGCAGCCCTCAACTATTGCACACACAACTGCCATCAGAACAAGGTAAGTCAACACCTGAACAGTAAATTAAGCTATCAGCATATACAGATACTGTATGTATAGATTCATAGGTGGGTACTTGGCCAGCTGCCAGAGGCCATTCATCAGCCCAGCCAAAATGTGTCAGCTTTTGCCACCCCATTGATTCATTAACTGTCCCTCTGTGGAGCAGAGCCAATGGCGGGATCTCTGGGGTGCATCTACTGTTCCCCATCCACTCTTCAAGGTTTCCCTTGCAGAGTGTTAGTGAGGGGCTCAGTATAATGTAGTTAGGGATATTGTTCCAAAGTATGGGGAGTGTCTGTGACAGGAAGCTGTCCCTCCAGCATCTTCCAGTTATTGTTCTGGCAAGGTTCAGCTCACTACAGTGTGTGGTTCACTGTGACATGGATTGCCATAGGTGGAGCATATCCATCAATCCTGAGTTCAACATGGCTGTGTTGGCCAGTGGAGATCATCTCTGGGTAAACGAGATGCCACTGAGTAAAGCAGGAGTTTATTCAGTCTTGCTGCATAGGCCATATGTTGGAGGCCAGTATTCCCCTTGACGAGGTACATTCGTGGACCTCCCAGCTGTTGGAAGTGTCTTCTGAGGTACATCCCACATGGGTTATTATACCCTATGATGGGACTGATGAGTGATGAGTAAAGGGGCACTATAACCCCAGTATGTCTAGATGGGAATCCTTTAGTAATCAGATGGCCTACATAGAAAGATGTCCTACCTACTGTGGAGATATGATTGTCAAAGGGGAGATCACTATCTACCTTAGTCCCCAGATACCCCATTACCTAGTCTGTGTTAAAGTGGCTGCCACTTATGTGTTAATATGTGGGTGCCAATTCCACAATGGAATGACCATGCAGTTAATGGTATTTGGCTGTTGGCCGTGACATTGGCACCCTGTGACATTCTCTGTGAGGCCCCTTGAGGGATGTCTGTGTCAGCTGGACTATAAATCATGGCTCCCAGTTCGAAGTCATTGCCAAACATGGTCTGCCGTAGTTCACCTGTATTTGCCTGTACCTCTGAGACATATATGCCAAACAGTAGGGCTCCCAGGACTGAGTCCTGTGGGACACCAGTCATGACTGGTCAAGAGTTGGACCTGGAGACTGCTAGTCATACCATGTGGGTACTGTGTGTAAGCCCACTGGCAACCCAACTTGTGATGTATGGGTGTATGTACAGGCTGGTGTGTTTGAGTAGGGCATGGTGTCAAAAGCCTTGGCGAGGTCCAGGTAGTATGTGTGAACCACCTCCCCATCATCTAACGTCTTGGTGACAGCATGTAAGATGTCAAACAGGTACAGTAGGCATGAATTGCACTCAACCAAGCTGACCTGGGTTGAGTCACATGTTCGGAGGTTACCAATGTCTTTGTTAATGAGTGCCATGAGGATGTGAATCATACCATTGCAGACCAGGCTAGTCAGGCTTATGGGGTGGTAGTTACCATGGTCAGTTGTGATTCCACCTTGATGGAGTGGAATAACCGTTGCCACGTGCCATTGTATGGGCATTTAGCCTGTGGAGAGGCTGAGGTAGGAAAGCTTAATTAGGTGGGGGGCAGGTTATCTTGTACAGTTTGCAAGATGCAGTCTGGGACAACATCTGCCTCCATTGATGCTGTGTTCTGCTGTTAGAGAGGGCCATTTCCACCTGTGTGTCTCTGATGTGTGGGATACTGTACCTTTCGGGTAGTGTTGTGGGCTCTTTAGGGGGTGAAGTATGCACTGAATGTATCTGCAAGGATGTTGGCGATATCAGTAGGAACAGCATATTTTTTGCAATATTTCACCGGCACAGTGCAAACCTTTGAGTCACCACGTAGATCCTTGACATAGCCAAAGAAGGCTTTGTGGTTATCTTTCGAATCCTTGCATATTCTCCTGTTGATGCTAGCCTTGGATGATGTCATGAGGGACCTACGTATCATACTAATGGTGGTCATGGATGTCTGCCCTTTGTGGGATTTGCTGTATGCCTGGAACACTGTCCTACTTCTGTAGTATAGCCTGTTTATTGCAGATGTCCACCAGACCGGTGTCCTTGTCTAGGAGGAGTGAGTCTTGGTTTACCAGTGATGGCACGATCCATACATCCATGTGGGTGCTTAAAGACTGCATTTGTAAATCTGTCTGTATCTTGAGCAGTGTTTCCCCCTAGCGTGGGGGATGTAAACCCCCCCCATCCCTGTCACTAGTAGTGTAAATTTAGCTGTAGGAAAGATATACACTGTGGTATCTGTGGGTGGGGGAGATGCTTGGGTATGGAAACAGTGAATAGTTCACGGTCAGATCTAACCAGTGACCGGTTAACCTCCACTGTGGTGCACCTGTTGCCCATGTTGGTGATGACCACTTCTAGTAGTTTCCACCCCACGTTAGGGAGGTTACCACCTGATACAGGGCATATGAGGTGATAAATTCCAGGAAGCACTGGGCCTGGAAGTGAGTACTGGAGTAAGTTTCCCAGTTAATGGTATGGTAGTTGACATCGACCAATGCCAGGGTGTGCATTCGGACTGTTATGTTCTCCACTGTCTCCAGGTAGATGGAGTGGAGGTCCTGGGTCATGGAGGGTGATCCATAGCAGGCCACCATTTACATTGCAGTTGTGGCTGATGTTAGCTGCACATGGATGATCTCAGAGGTATCATGCTGCCCCACTAACCTGGAGGTGTAGGTATCCCTGATGAATATGGGTACAGCCCCACCATGTCTGTCAGTCCATGTTCTGTGGCTGAAATGTGTGGTATGGGTTGTAGTCTGGTAATGCTGGTGTGCTCTCTGGAGCCTTAAGACAGATCTCAGTTACTGCACAGATGTTGATGTTGTCCATCCTGAGGAGTGCTGTGAGTGCATGCATGTTGTGATCACAACCCCTGGTGTTGAGTAGCATAACCCTCATTGAATCTGCTATTGTGCTATTTATGGAGCTGGTATTCACCTTCAAGACTCTCCTAAATAAGGCACCATGGGAGCGCCAATAGCCTTGGCCAGTATTTCAAAGCCTAAGGCTGACACATAGGCCGGTATGATTTCACTGCATGCATGTTCCCCATCTGTACTTGTTTTTCATCTCTCCTGTATGTAACCTTCTGGTAAGCAAAAGAAAGCCTTAAACTTATACAAGTCTTTTAGCTTCCAAGATAGGCTTTTGGAGTGACTAAGTATCAGTGTTCTATATGTTCTTGCCGTACTTAACTGTTTCCTGACTACATGGTGATTTCTCACTGTATATTGTGATCTGAAGGTCTGTTTATTCATATATTATGGCTGTGATGGCCTGCACATTAGAGGTTCACAGATAGCCTACTACCTATCTGCCCAAGGGCAATTAGAAGCATAGCTACAGTGTGTTGGCTTTCCCTGCACCAGTGATGAAGTAACTGAGCCTCTGTCAAGCAATTCCAGTCAGAGTTGCTGGAAGCTGTTGAAGACTGGGGTTATGGAGGGTGATAGGGACACTTAGTGATCTAAAGAGGGCATGTTAATGTGACAATTCAACACCATTCAATTCCCCAAAGAGGTCTCGCAGCTATCAAACTGGACATGCTATCCCAACCCCTGGCTGTATGGTTCTGGGACACATGATCCCAGGGGTGTATATTCTGTTACCCATTCACACAACAAGGTTTCCCTTGAAGTGTGTCAGTGAGGGGCTATGCCTAATGTAGTTAGGAATGTAATGTATTGTCTCACAGTACATTTGTTATATGTTGTTATTTCAAGAGTACGTGAAGCTCAGTGAGTTTTGGGGCCTCCACCCTTTGCTTAGCCTAGCTTACACATAGAAATCATCTAAATAGGAAATAGGCGGAAACAACGTTAATATCAACAGTGTAATGGTTATAGCATCTGCATAGTATCTGTGCAGTCGAGGTTCCAATCCCAATAAAGGCAGGGATGTTTAAATGTGCAAAAGTATGCCTTAACCACAGCTTGCATATATAGGTAGTAATCATCTGTATAATAAATGTTCGAAACACCCATATAAACCCATGTGTGTTGGAGAGTACAGTCAACAGAGAATGTAATGTTATGTCAGTACATAGTGAGATGTTACTTCACTGACATGTATATATCCTGAATAGTTAGCTGATGTGGCCGTGTTTGAGCGCACAGGTTATACGTTACAAAGTTTGTTTAACTGTGTTTAACTGCTGCTATAATGTCACACAAACACTTTTAAACATGTCTACAACTGCTTAAATGAGCCTTATTCTGGAGTAAAAAACATTTGTAAAGCATTGCAGGTGTTGAACCCTGGACCATGCACACTATAGTCATGGGACTTACCACTAAACCATCGAGGTGTATACATGTTTCATTGTCTTGAGACTACACCTTATACCATATGCATTTCACTGTAATAATCACAAATGGGACAGTCACTTTGTGTACATACGTACAGTACATTGTAATGTACTGTAGTTTGTGAACCAACACATTCCAGTCTACATATGTATTACTGTTACAAACTAAAACGAAATATATATATATATATATATATATATATATATATATATATATATATATATATACATGTCAGTGATGCCTGCACACACACACACACACACATATATATATATATATATATATATATATATATATATATATATATATATATATATATATATATATATATATATATATATAGTTACATCAATAGCCATATATATAAACATCTATGAACACACTTTGTGACACAGAAGCACTCCAAAGGAATTGGAGTATACACAAAACACATGCAGCTCTGGTATTATAACAATTAATATTAACCTAATTCACCATAGAAAGGGTGGTTGTTGTATATGTGAAGATTGGGGTGGGGGAGGAATGATGGGTAATGCAATCATGCATCAAGGAGGGCCTGGGTCAGATGTCCAATAAGTGAACTGGAGGGGTATACATGAAATATGTGGACAATATAAAAATGACACAAAGCAAGAACCTTTCTCATTCATAATACACCCTGTCATGTCACATTGCAACACCTAATTTCACAAACATATGAACATTAACATGTATCAGACATATGTACACCAACTGACTGCCACATTTGCTTTCAGTAGTGAGGAATGTCTGTAGTACAATGTATATTCTAAACACCATAACATTTGTACATATCTCAGATGCCTTAGTGGTAAAGTCAGTGACTGTGGTGTTCATGGTCCCAAGTTCAAGTGCTGTTAGGTTATTTTGAGAGTCAGAATAAGGGCTATTTGATGCAGGTGGATTAAAGCACTCTTAAGCAGTTGCACGTGGGTTTCCATGGGTTTGCGTGATGGTAAGCAGTGCTGAAACATGGTAAACTGAGAAGCGCTTTACAGGATTAACCTTTGCTTAATGTCGTGCAGACCACGGGCAAACCTGCTTACAACCGCGTAAATGTGCATTATTGACACTTTCTCTACCAGTGCCTACTCTAAGAGGTAAAATAATAACACCTTCCAGGAGTAGAACGTGCAACCATGTACTCCATTCTCAGAGTAACCTAACACTAAGCTACCTGGGATGTACCTATCCCAGTTGTGTATGCAGACAGGTTAAAACACAAAAGGGAGGAATGTGTTGAAATAGGACAACCCGCCATGTACCCAATTAAAGGTGTATGCTCATATATATATATATATATATATATATAGAGAGAGAGAGAGAGAGAGATACATAGAGACATGTCAATATATACAGGTCTACATATATATGTAGATATATAGATAGGTTAAAAACATCTACACATCTATGGAGGTACAGAATAACGTATGCAATAGTATATATATATATATACATATACATACACACACACACACACACACACACATATATATATATATATATATATATATATATATATAGATATATATATATATATATATACACACACACACACACACACACTCCACACACACACACACACACACACACACACACACACACACACACACACACACACACACACACACATACATGTCTGTAGACAGCATCCGAAGTGGTCATATCTGAGTATAACATCAACCATAGCAATCACACATTCCGCCCCCCCCAAACAATATGAACATAACATATGAAGAGTATATGCCAATACACTATTACAAATATGTTCTATGGATACAGTCACCAACACAACTGCAATGACTGCAAATATCCATGACAGAACTACACAGACAGCTTTCATTTTGCAAAACGTTAATACATTCCGATGTATTGCCAAAAGGATTCAAGGACTAACAGTACCTGCATGCTATACAGGAAGCATTTAATAGTGCCTTAATGAATAATCCTGCAATTACCATATTAGTCCACTAAGGGATAGGTGTCCACATAGGGAAAGAACACCCACACACATATAGACATTGGATAAAAGGGGTTCCTACACACCTGCATGTGCTATGTATACCCACCAACATCTACCCCACAACCAAAATAATTACATCAATACATATTGTCATACCATAACTAATTATTCAACTACTGTACATCTGCTGAAACCTTAACATACTTGGACACAGACACACTAACATGGCCCTATGTGAAACAGTTGCCATTATACAATTGAACAGCTGCTGATGTAACAGGGTTTAGATGAACTAATCCCGTTTCAGAAGGTTGAAAGGTTCGTACACCAGGAAGTGTTACCGAGTACTGATTATCACAAAATATGTCCGT
>NC_056735.1:1837760603-1837925603 GCF_019279795.1 Protopterus annectens
CCATAGAATGGTGCACAGCAACGGTTATTCCTCTCCACAAAGGAGGGGCCACAACTGACCCTGGTAACTATCGCCCCATAAGCCTGACTAGCTTGGTCTGCAAGGCTGTGGAGCGCATCATCATGGAACTCATTAACAAAGACATTGGTAACCTCCAAACACTTGACCCGACCCAGTTCGGCTTTGTTAAGGGCAGATCATGCCTACTAAACCTGGTTGACTTCTTCGAGACAGTCACCAAGGCCATAGACGAGGGAAAGATGGTTCACACAGCCTACCTTGATCTCACCAAGGCTTTCGACACCATTCCCCACTCGGATATTACAGAAAAACTCACCAGCCTGAACATAAACCCCTATGTCATGAGATGGGTTGCCAACTGGCTTACAGACAGAACTCACACCGTAAGAATCGCGGGCTGCAGGTCCAACTCTAAACCAATCACAAGTCATGTCCCACAAGGCTCAGTCCTGGGACCCCTACTGTTCGGCATATACTTCTCAGAAGTACAGGCAAACACAGGAGGACTATGGCTAACCAAGTTCACCGATGACTGCAAACTGGGAGCCATAACTGACTCTCTGGCTGACACGGACATCTTCCAAAAGGGCCTTACTGAGACGGACACCTGGTGTCAAAGTCATGGCCTCAAGCTAAATGCCAAAAAATGCATAGTCATCCCATTTGGGAAAAACAAAACACCCACGAATTACCACATAGGAGGCAGCCCCCTTAATACAGAAGAGGTAATAAGAGATCTGGGGACCTGAAGGAGTGACCTCAGCACAAGAGCTTGTAGTAATTGGTCGTTTTGGACCATTTCCAGCTCTTTTTAAGTTCCCTGTTTAAAATCCGTCCCTGAGCATTTTTTTCTGGCTATACTACTCAGAAACAGCTCCTCATGGCCCTGCAGAGTAGTGCTAGCAGCAGAGAACTGAGAAAAGTGACTGCTTTCCTGATCTAAGTATTTTTTTGCTGTTTTGACCTGAGAGACCTTCCTTTTCTTACTTTGAACAAGTTTAAACTGCTTTATTACCTGTTTTTTGCATTGTACATTATCTGCACTTAAAGTTACATTTGGTTGAAAGTTTGTTGTTAAATTTAACTGTTGAGGCTACCCACTAAAGTGAGCTAGCCTGTGTAAGTGATTTCTTACTGTTTTTCCTGCATTTCTGTGTACTTTTTAACCTAAAAAACAAAAAAAAACAAAAATTTAGGGGGAGCATCTGTATACATCACAGATACACACACCTCCAGGTTAGTAGCACTGCAGGAAGCATCTGAGATCATACATGTGCAGCTAACAGTGGGCAAAACTGCCTTTCAGTTTGTAGCCTGCTACAGACCACCCTCCCGAACTCAGGAACGCCACTCAGCTTTCCTGGGAACATTGGAGGATGTGACGGTCTCTACAAACACCATTATATGGGGTGACTTCGACTACAGAAACATTAACTGGGAATACTACTCAAGCCACAACACCCTCACCCAATGGTTGCTAGACTTTCTAACCACAAATGCTATGTCACAACTGGACACCACACCCACAAGAGGGGAAAACATACTGGACCTCATCATTGCCAACATGGGGACTCCATGTTCCACACCAGAGGTATGCCCCTCATTGGTAAGGTCAGACCATACATTTATCTCACTGGACATCCATATCCCGTCCCCATCCCCATCCTAGGTTCTCTCGGTGAAGTACTTACCGACAGCAAATGTCACACTTCCCTAAACCAAGGTGGTATCCTACAAAGACCCTGGGACAGAGGTATGTACGGCTCAGACCACTGAATCCTTTACAAACACATTCTATTGACACCTACAGAAATGCATGGATCGTGCTATCCCAAATAAGAACAGGACTCACTCCTCCAAAGGCAGGGGACCTGTCTGGTGGACCACAGCCATAAATGAGCTATACAACAAAATGAAGGGGCTACTACATGATAGAGCACAATCCCAATAAGGGAAGGCATCTCTGATCAGTACTAGCAAGAAGCTATGTTCACTCATGAATTCATGTAAGACCCACTTCGAAAGGTGAATTGCACCACACACTGAGAACAATCACAAGGCCTTCTTTAGTTATGTCATGAACCTGGGTGTCAACTCCCAGATATGCTGTGTGTTACTGCAAAATGACAATACATACAGTGAACCCACAGACATTGCCATCATCCTGGCAAACAGGTTCAGTACAAATGTCACCCCCCCATCCCCCCTAATGAGCAAATGTCCATCCCAACAGAGTGTAGCCTCCCTGACATCACAGATGATCAGGTGGGTGCTGCCCTCTCCAAAGCAGACAACACAGCATCAGTGGGACCGGACGGTATCCTGGCCTGCATCTTACACAAGCTTCATGATGAACGTAACCTTCACATGAAGTCACTGTTCAATATCAGACTTACTACAGGATATGTACCCAAGAAATGGCGTACAGCGACAGTGGTCCTGCTCCACATAGGTGGTGCCACAACAGACCCCGGACACTATCGCCCTATAAGCCTATCTAGCCTGGTCTGCAAAGCTATGGAACATATCATCATGGTACTCATACACACAGACATCGGGAACCTACAGGCACTGGATCCTACACAATTCAGCTTTGCTGTGGGCAGATCTTGCCGCTTGAACATGGTCGACTTCTTTGAACAGTTACCAGGTCCATAGACATAGGGAAGGTAGTCCACACAGCCTACCTGAACCTCGCAAATACCTTCACAACAATACCCCACTCAGGCATCATACATAAGCTCACCAGCTTACATATCGACACATATGTCACAAGATGGATTGCTAAGTGGATCAAGGACAGCACCCACATGGTATGTATTGCAGGTGCCATGTCTGACCCTACACCAGTTACACGTGGCATCACACAAGGCTCAGTCCTGGGACCTGTCTTATTCAATATATATTTCTCCGATGTACAGGCTAACACAGGAGGAATATGGCTGACCATGTTCGCAGATGAATGCAAACTGGGTGCCATATTTGACTCTCCAGCTGGCACAAGCATCCTCGAAAAGGGTCTCACAGTGATGGATAACTGGTGCCAGAGCCATGGCCTACAGCTGAATGCCATTAAATGCTTAGTCATTCCCTTTGGGAATCACATAGTGCCCACACATTACCACATAGGTGTTAATACATTAAGTATGGTAGAAGTTGTTAGGGATATGATGGCGCGAGTAGTTTGTACTCTTGCCTTCGACAATCACATTGCCATAGTGGTTAGACAGACATTCTATATAGCCCTCCCTATCCCAACAGGTTTCACATCTGGATCAAGTAAAGTCATTATGCCCCTATACTCATGAGGCCCTTGATTGGATACAATGCCCCATTAGGGATATACCTTACCCGACACCTGCAGCAACTGTATTGGCCACAAAAGTACCTCACCAAGTAGATCTGGGGACTCACACAGATGCCCTGTGCAGTTCGGCTAAGGTAACTCCAGCTCTACTCAGTCTCTTACCACCTACTCGGATGCAATCTGTGCATGTTGTTTACAGCCATGTCCAACACAGAATTAATGTACATGCTACACAGAATTAATGTACATGCTCCACCTCAGGATATCCAGATCCCTTAGAGCTACACGCTCCAGGGACTTACACCTCAGCACAGATATTTATAGGACATGCTGGAGGGACACATTTCTATCCCAGATGCTCCCCTCACTCCGGAATGGGATCCCAGTCCTGCATGGGCTGAGCCCCCCACTGACCCCCTACAGGAGACATATTGATGAGTGGATGGGTGATCGTATGTTTACCCCTGGAATCTCTTCTGGGTCCCTGCTGGATAGAGGAACAATAAAGCAAATGTAAAAGGCCTATCTTGTGTGACCTACTATTCACAGGCACAGTCTACTAATCTAACAGAGATGCGAAAGCCAAACACACTCTGGCTAGGCTTATACATGCCCTAGGGCAGATAGGCTAGTATCAACCTATGCACCTATGGTAATGTTCGGGATGCACACTGTTTATTGATGATACTGATTACAAGTTTTTTCTCTTCTTTGCTTTCACACTTTCTACGAACAACCTAAGTATCTGCATTACATATTTTATTATGACAGGGTTCCAATATATTAAATATGTGTCTGTTGTCATATAACTGTGTGCACATGGCAGATTGGTGAATACTTAGAGATTCCTGTGTTAACACATGCCACTGCCGGATATGTGTGGCTCACTGCTATACTCAGACATGGCCTAAGTGTGTGAGCATGCCCAGTCTGTCCTTTCACTGTTTTGTTGCCTGACATTTGTCTCATTTATTCAAGTGTGTGAGCATGCCCAGTGTGACCTTTCAATATGATGCTGTCTGAAGTCCACTACATTTGTTGATGTGTGTGAATATGACCAATATTAACACTTATACTGTATGTGTGTTGAAAATCAGGTTCTATTCTTACTGCAGGGCACACCTTTGTGTCATAACTCGACAGGGATTATGCTGTGTCTGCAGGGTTTCCATGAGGTACGTTGGATAGACTTATCAACATTTCTTCATACAGGCTGACCAGTGCAATGCTGTCATGGTTTAGTGGTTCAGTACTATGACTCTAGTGCACATTATCCTGGGTTCAAGGCCTGTCACTGCTTTATATTTTCATACTGAGCATACCAGACTGCTTAAGGGCCAGTACAGCAAATATGAGCATGTTGGCTTTTGTTCAGCTATGCCCAATGTAGACCAGGCTTGTCCAGCATTGCTCAACGTTAACCAACATTACAGAACGTTGCCCAGTATTGCTCAACGTTGACCACAGTTGTGCTAGTGTTGGTGTGTGCAATTGCTTTACATATACTAAATGGTGGTGAAAGCTGTTTAGCACTGCTTTATATTGCTTAACACATGTCAATCATGCCTCAGGAGGTGCTGCAGGGCTGCCTATGTCGGATGCACATACTGCACTCCCTATACATGTTTGAAAACAGGTAGTGTCATGTTAGGCATCCCTTTTACTATTTGTGCGAGTCAGAGAGAGGTATCATTTCCAGGGTTCCTACTGATCCAGTGTATGTGCTACACGTTGCCTCTTTGCCAAGGCCAAAGCATACTGGGCACGCCTCCTTCTGCCTACTGGGGCAGACTCAGGTTGTTCCTCCTCCGAGTCACGCTCTGCCTGTGATGGCCTTGGCAATGGTGGGGGGCTGTTTGGCCCAGGCCTATGCTGCTCCTGCTGCAGCTGTTTTTGCAGGATCATATTATGTAGCATGGCACATACCATGACAATTTGGGTACATGTAGCTGGTGAGTACTGCAAGGCTCCACCAGATGTGTCCAGGCACTGGAACCATGACTTGAGCAGTGCAAACACATGCTCGATTACATTTCATGTTTATGCGTGTGCCTCATTATGGTGATCCTGTTTGGGTTTGTGTGTGCATTTCTGATGGGTGTCATCAGCCACGGCTCCAGTGCATAGCCAGCATCCCCCACTAGGTGACCATGAGGGATGTCCCCATTGGCAAATGTCTGGTACAGCTGCGTCAGATGCCAGATATGGGAATCATGGCAGCTTCCAGGGCAGCCAGCACACACATTCAGTATTATGCCCTGGGCATCACACACGACCTGGCGGTTGATAGAGGGGAAGTCCTTGCAGTTTGAAGTAGACCCTACCCTGCTCACCGGCTGGTGCTTTGATGCATATGTGCGTGCAGTCTATTGCACCCACTACTGCAGGGTATTCCACTATTTGCTGGAAGAGACGCATATTGCTGGCCAATACCTCATGGGAATTGGGGAAATACACATGATCACCGACATGTGCTGACATGGCATCCAGGAACTGGTGCAGTACCCTGGATGCTAATGCCTGTTATATCCCCATCATATCACCTGTTGGTCTCTGGAAGGTACCTGTTGCTAATATTCTTAGGCCAACACATACCTTGGTTTCCACTGGGATGGGTTCCCCTCTGATGGTTCTGTGTATGAGGCGTGGCCTGCACAGCTCAACGATTTGCTGCAAGAGGTCTCTGTCCACTCTATAGTGCACCACTGTCTCCAGCTTATGTAGCCCCTGGTAGGTTACCCTGGGCCTGTACACTCTTCTCCATCTCCTCACTGTGGGTTGTCCAGCAGCATTCGCATTGTCACCACCCTCAGCATGTTGCATATGTCACCTTATAACAGCAATGGCAGCCCCTAACATTTCTTTGTCTCAGTAAAGCTTTTTCAGTTTTCACTTCTAGTAGCTTACTGCAGTGTTGCAGTGTCTCTTGAGAAAAACATAGTGGAATGTTGTTTGCAGAGTTTTAAGTGCTGGGTTGGGCTGGGCTAGTGTACTGCCTGTGTAATTGCCTGATTCTGATTGTTTTCACCTGCTAGCTCTGCTAGTACTCCCTGGTTAACTTCCTACTATTTGTTGTGCTTCCTTTTTCCTTTCTGTTTCCTCAGGGGGGCAGCACCGCGCACACAAGCGCAAACACGCGCACAGCAGTCTCACACGTGTGCACACATGCTTACACTGACGAAAACTTGCTTATTCTTGGTAAAACGCGCGCACACCAATGCAAACGCGCTTACACATCTTTAAACAGCCTTATACATGCTTACTCCGACTTAAATGCATGCACACAGGCTTACACACATGCACACAGTCTTACTCGGGTTTACAGGCGTGCACCCGCATGCATACATGCTCAGCAAGAAACTTTAGTGTTATCCACGGCATACATTTTCAATTTCTTGCCTTTACCTAGCCTACCTGTTGACACACCTCTTTCAATGATGTGTAAATGACAGCTGACACATGCCACTCTGCTCCAATGAGCTTCACTTCTTTCATACATACCCCCCACATGATGTCACCTATCTTCTACTCTGTTACTCCCCTTATCCTACACCTACACTCCACTGACTGTGCTCATTTGCTATGTAAACTTGCGATTCACTATCCTAATCCTCATTTGCATAAGATTGCCTACTAATGCTTGGTTACATCTCTTAGACTGAGCTTCCCCCTTTAGCAACCTCTACTCGGTGGCCATGTTGTCTTCAGCCTGCCATTCCGTTGTATTGTAAATTCAGAATAGCAATAAAATCCACATTTGTGGATCTTAATTACTAATTTTCTGTTTTTTAGGGTGCAGCCCGTTTGCACGGCGCTGCGCTGCGCTTAAACCCCGGAGATCGGGATGAAAAACAAAATTATTTTATTTTTATTTTGCATCACTGAACATTGCCAATGGCCATATTTTTGGCCATTGGCATACTTCCTCAACTAAATGCATCCTTTTTTTGGAGCTGTCACGGCTCCGTTTTGCTATTTGCAGAACCGTACTCAGTTGTCAACTGAGTACATTTCTGCAAATAACACTACTCTTACTCGGACAGGTTCGGGTTTCCTGGATCACAAATTTACCTCATTTACATAGCTTTCACCTGCAATTGAGGTAATTTGCATATCCAAGCCCTGTCCATGTAGGACTCATCTTGAGAGCTCTGTTTCACGCCCCTACCGGCTGTTCCTGGATCGCTCAGCAGACATGTTGGCTGCATGGAATCTTACTCTACTCTTAGACTCCGTGCAAGCCTTTGTGAATCCGGCCCTATATGCTTTCATATTTTCAGTTTGCAGTTTTTTATTATCCTGGTACCAATTTATAAACAAGTTCAGTCCTATACCCACAAGAAAGAGTTATTTGATTATAATAATAGCAGTTACATATACCTTTTCTTACATGAATCTTAATGATGCTAACTCTAATGTCTTTAAACATTAATGGATTAAATGTTTCCTTGTTTCCCACCTTTCTAAGCTAGTATAGTCCAGTTTTCAGGCTACTGCTGAATTCAGGACTGTGATACTAGTTTCTGAGTTGCCCATACCTTACTTGGATAGAAGGAAGTTTCTCTGTTCACCTGTGAGAGAGGGGGGAGCTTTGAGCAACCTATCTGTCCCTGGAGGAGTGGTTCCAGCCCAGAAGTTAGTAGTTTATTGGCCATTTTGGGCTAATTTCTGTCTCTTTCATTTCCCTACTATAAAAACCGTGTTTGCATGGTTTTGCGCACTGGGCAGTGCCGGTTAGCTACGGTTAAATTATTCCTGGCTCCACTAAGTCTCCTTTTCAGTTTTTCCCTTGAAACTAGTCTAACTCTCTACCTAAGCACTCAAAAAGCATCTTACAGCCCAGCAAGTGCTCAGACGTAATAGCAAGCACTCATATACTCTGACACTGATTGCCCAGCACGCCGAGGCTCTTTATTCACCCCTCACCAACCAAGTGACTAAGCAGCTCACCCTACTATTCAGGCATGACCAAAGGGCAACTTCAGGTGCACTCTCCAGTCCAGCTGGTGAATCTGGGTATCCTGAGGCAATGTTACAACTGCCTCAGGTACACAGGCAACCCTCTCCTCCTACCACAAAACACTAACATATGCGAGAGATGCAATTATACAGCCAAACTGGAAGCTAAGCTGTCTCCACCTAGACTGGAACAGACAGTCTAGAGGAGAAGGTTAACACTAGCACCACACCTCCAGCCACACACAGACCTACTAAAACAGCACTGGCAAAAACTGCATATAAATACACAAAATCATACTCGGAAGCTCTAAATAAAAACCTGCAAAAGCATCAGAGACCTCCAAAGGAGACACCCAAAAAAACCTGCACTTCCCGTCACAAACTAAACAACACATAAAACACAAAATCAGTGTGCTGCACAATCACAGACCTTAAGGCGAAATAACATACCTAACACGCTAGTAATAGGTGACTCTATAGTCAGGCACACTGACGTCCCACTCACTAGGCTGGACAAGCAGAAGGTTACTGTTAGCTGCCTGTCGGGAGCCAGGATCCACCACATAACACAAGCACTCAGGTCACTCCAGAACAAGTACAAATATGACTCTGTCATTGTTCATGTTGGTGTGGATGACCTGAGACGTACCTCCCTGGACTACATGAAAAGAGACATGGAAGAGCTCTCTGATTATGCAGCCCAGGCTGGTATGACCCTGACCCTGAGTAGCATCCTGCCCTCACCAAGAATGATACCTCAGTATAAAGAAAAAAATGATCAATTTCAACAATTGGCTAAGCTTCTGGTGTCATTCAAAGGGGATCCAGTGTCTGTCAGCCTGGGACGACATGCTCGATAAGCCGCGTTGCTTCACAGGAGATGGCTTACACCTGTCACCCCTAGGCTTTTGAATACTGGCCAAGGCTCTTGCTGCCCCCATAGTGCCCTTTTTAGGCAAGGCTCAAAAGTCAAACCCACTTCCTTAAACAGCACAATTAACAAAAAACTGAGGGTTATGCTACTCAATGACAGGAGTTTAAATCTCAAAATGCATGCGCTCGAAGCACTCCTTAGTATGGAGAACGTCGACATCTGTGCAGTAACTGAAACCTTGTTCAAGGCTCCAGAGAGCACCCCAGCATTACCAGGCTACAACTCATACCACACGTTACGGCTACAGAACATGGACCAAAACACAAAAGGAGGGGGTGCATCCGTATTCATCAAGGATACCTACACTTCCAGGTTAGTGGCGCAGCATGATACCTCTGAGATCATCCATGTGCAACTAACATCAGGCAAATCTGCAATGTAAATTGTGGCCTGCTACAGATCACCCTCCATGACCCAGGACCACCACTCCACCTTTCTGGAGACACTGGAAAACATGAAGGTCCTACCGGACACCCTGATATTGGGCGATTTCAATTACCCTACCATTCACTGGGAAAACTACTCAAATACAAATTCCCAGGCCCAGTGCTTCCTGGAATTAATCAACTCAAATGCCCTGGATCAGCTGGTAAACTCCCCTACCAGAGGTGAAAACATATTGGACCTGGCCATCACCAACATGGGCGACAGGTGTTCCACACCGGAGGTCAACCTGTCACTGGTTAGATCAGACCATACTCTAATCACTCTGGATGTCCACACCCCACCACCACCTCCAACTAAGGAAACCACAGTAAAAAGCTTTTCTAAAGTAAACTTCACCTTACCTAAGACAGAGGTGGTAAGTGTCACAGCCCCCACGCTAAATTATATCACTGCCCAAGATGCAGAAACCTTTACAAATTCACTCTATGAGCACCTACAAGGATGCATGGATCATGTCATCCCTAGCAAAACCAAGACTCACTCCTCTAAGAGAAGGAAACCAGTTTGGTGGATCCCTGCAATAAACAGGCTATACAATAGAAGGAGGAAACTAGTTCAGAAAAAAAGGAAATTCCAAGAAGGAAAGACATCCCTGATCAGTATCAGTAAGAAACTAAGGTCCCTCATGAAATCATCCAAGGCTAACTTCGAAAGAAAAATAGCCAAGGATTCAAAAGATAACCACAAAGCCTTCTTTAGCTATGTTAAGAAACTAAGTGGCAACTCGCAGATATGCACTGAACTAGTGCAAAATAGCACAAAATATACTGAACCTACTGATATTGCCAACATCCTGGCAGATAGATTCAGTGCAAACTTCACCCCCCCTCTCACCTCCAAAAGGGCCCACAACAATACCGAAAAAGTGTAGTCTCCCAAAAATCACAGACACACAGGTGAAAACAGCCCTTTCAAAAGCCAAAAACACAGCGTCAATGGGACCAGATGGTGTCCCAGGCTGCGCCTTGCATGAACTACAGAACAAACTAACCCCCCACTTAAACATGCTGTTCAACCTCAGCCTCTACACAGGCTATGTGCCCATAGAATGGTGCACAGCAACGGTTATTCCTCTCCACAAAGGAGGGGCCACAACTGACCCTGGTAACTATCGCCCCATAAGCCTGACTAGCCTGGTCTGCAAGGCTGTGGAGCGCATCATCATGGAACTCATTAACAAAGACATTGGTAACCTCCAAACACTTGACCCGACCCAGTTCGGCTTTGTTAAGGGCAGATCATGCCTACTAAACCTGGTTGACTTCTTCGAGACAGTCACCAAGGCCATAGACGAGGGAAAGATGGTTCACACAGCCTACCTTGATCTCACCAAGGCTTTCGACACCATTCCCCACTCGGATATTACAGAAAAACTCACCAGCCTGAACATAAACCCCTATGTCATGAGATGGGTTGCCAACTGGCTTACAGACAGAACTCACACCGTAAGAATCGCGGGCTGCAGGTCCAACTCTAAACCAATCACAAGTCATGTCCCACAAGGCTCAGTCCTGGGACCCCTACTGTTCGGCATATACTTCTCAGAAGTACAGGCAAACACAGGAGGACTATGGCTAACCAAGTTCACCGATGACTGCAAACTGGGAGCCATAACTGACTCTCTGGCTGACACGGACATCTTCCAAAAGGGCCTTACTGAGACGGACACCTGGTGTCAAAGTCATGGCCTCAAGCTAAATGCCAAAAAATGCATAGTCATCCCATTTGGGAAAAACAAAACACCCACGAATTACCACATAGGAGGCAGCCCCCTTAATACAGAAGAGGTAATAAGAGATCTGGGGACCCAGGTAGACAGTAATCTTTCCTTTGACAATCATATTGCCAAAGTAGTTAGTAAATCCTTCTATGTGGCCCATCTAATTACTAAAGGGTTTGCATCTAGAAATAAAGAGGTTATAGTGCCCCTCTACTCGTCACTCATTAGACCCATGATAGAGTACAATGCCCCATTTGGGATGTACCTCACAAGACACTTCCAACAGCTGGAAAGACCACAAAAGTACCTCACCAAGAGGATTACTGACCTCAAACATATGTCCTAGGCAGCCCGACTGAAAAAACTCCGGCTGTACTCAGTGGCATATCGCTTACTCAGAGGTGATCTCTGCCTGACTTACAAAGCCATGTCCAACTCAGAATTGATGGACATGCTCCACCTAAAGAAATCCAAGTCACTGCGAGCCACGAGCTCTAGTGAGCTAAACCTCACCACAACAATAAATACAACATGCTGGAGGGATAGATTCCTGTCACAGAGACTCCCCATGCTTTGGAACAAAATTCCAAATTACATTAGGCAGAGCCCCTCATTAACAGTCTTCAAGAGAAACCTTGACGAGTGGATGGGTAACAGAAAATACACCCCTGGGATCACTTCATTGGCTCTGCTTGACAGAGGATCAGTTAATTAATCAATGGGGTGGCGCAAGCCGACACACTTTGGCTAGGCTTAGAAATGGCCTTGGGCAGAAAGCCTAGTACCTACCTAAGAACCTATGAACCTAAATAATCCAAAGAAGAGGTCAAACTTACTAAAATATTTGAATGTTAATAAAGCCCAGGTAGTTTTTTACAAGAAACACATTTTAGGCTTTCTGAAAAGGAAATTTGGACCCCCCAGTAACTATATTACCCTTGCTCATGCCTCTTATAAGACTAAAAAACTAGGGGTTTTGATTTTATGAAAAAAGTGCCGTACTTCCTCAAATTTTATATAACTATGAAGACCCAGAAGGACTTTTAACCATACTTACTTTAAAATTTAATAACAGAATCTGGACTCTAGTCAATATTTATTGGATTCCTGGTTTGGGAGTATGCTAAAAAACATTTTGATCATATTATTAATGTATACAAGGGAAATCTCATTATAGGTGGCACTTTTAACTATATACTACATAGTACTGACACTACTAATAACAATCCATTAAGGCTTTCACATATAGCAAAACTTTTAAAAAAATGGATTGGGAGTCTTAATTTACTCTATACATTTATTATTAAAGATTTTACCTCTTTGAAATATTCTTATATAAATTATAGATTCAAAACACAGACTAGAATAGATAGAATTTTACTTTCTAATGATTTAAGGATGAATATATCCTCCTTTGCAATTCTTCCATGCCCCATTTCAGATCATGACACACTTTCCCTTGACTTTTGAATTAACTATAAAATGCTTATTCTTATAACTACAATCCCAGTTTATGCAACCAAAATTAATGATTTTAAACCTTGGTTCTAAACAGAGGTGCATTTTTTTCTAGAGATAAACCTTACTCCAAAATCTAACATAATCATGGTATGGGATGCATTAAAAGTCTATCTTTATGGCAAAATAATAGCATGGTTCAGAAATAAACAAAAAATGGGATTTAGGCTTACAAAACATTCAATTTCAACTCTCAGATATTAAATCTAATTCCTCCCAGCACAACAACAATGAGATGAAAAAAAATTGAGGAGCAATATTTAGATATCTTATCCCATAAACTAACTTGGAGTTGGAAAGATAAATAATAAACTCATCATCCTCCAAACATATGCACAATCTGTCGATGAGAGCCTATCTGTCCCTGAAAGAGTGACCTCAGCACAAGAGCTTGTAGTAATTGGTAGTTTTGGACCATTTCCAGCTCTTTTGAAGTTCCATGTTTAAAATCCGCCCCTGAGTGTTTTTTTCTGGCTATACTACTCAGAAACAGCTCCTCGTGGTCCTGCAGAGTGGTGCTAGCAGCAGAGAACTGAGAAAAGCAACTACTTTCCTGATCTAAGTATTTTTTTGCTGTTTTTACCTGAGAGACCTTCCTTTTCTTACTTTGAACAAGTTTAAACTGCTTTATTACCTGTTTTTTGCATTGTACATTATCTGCACTTAAAGTTACATTTGGTCGAAAGTTTGTTGTTAAATTTAACTGTTGAGGCTACCCACTAAAGTGAGCTAGCATGTGTAAGTGATTTATTACTGTTTTTCCTGCATTTCTGTGCACTTTTTAACCTAAAAAACAAAAAAAAAATATCTTTGTTTCCCCCCCTTTCTCGACTAGTTTAGACCAGTATACAGGCTTCGCTGTATTCTGGACTGTGGTGTAGTTCCTGTGTTGTCCATTGCCTTACTTGGATAGAAGGAAGTTTCTTTGCTCACCAGTGGGAGTGGGGAGCCTTGAGCAGCCTATCTGTCCCAGAAGGAGTGACCTCAGCACAAGAGCTTGTAGTAATTGGTCGTTTTGGACCATTTCCAGCTCTTTTTAAGTTCCCTGTTTAAAATCCGTCCCTGAGCATTTTTTTCTGGCTATACTACTCAGAAACAGCTCCTCATGGCCCTGCAGAGTAGTGCTAGCAGCAGAGAACTGAGAAAAGTGACTGCTTTCCTGATCTAAGTATTTTTTTGCTGTTTTGACCTGAGAGACCTTCCTTTTCTTACTTTGAACAAGTTTAAACTGCTTTATTACCTGTTTTTTGCATTGTACATTATCTGCACTTAAAGTTACATTTGGTTGAAAGTTTGTTGTTAAATTTAACTGTTGAGGCTACCCACTAAAGTGAGCTAGCCTGTGTAAGTGATTTCTTACTGTTTTTCCTGCATTTCTGTGTACTTTTTAACCTAAAAAACAAAAAAAACCCAAAAAACAATCCTTGTTTTCCCGCCTTTCTCGACTAGTTTAGACCGGTATACAGGCTTTGCTGTATTCTGGACTGTGGTGTAGTTCCTGTGTTGTTCATTGCCTTACTTGGATAGAAGGAAGTTTCTTTGCTCACCAGTGGGAGTGGGGAGCCTTGACCAGCCTATCTGTCCCTGAAGGAGTGACCTCAGCACAAGAGCTTGTAGTAATTGGTCGTTTTGGGCCATTTCCAGCTCTTTTGAAGTTTCCGGTTTAAAATTCGCCCCTGAGCGTTTTTTTCTGGCTATACTACTCAGAAACAGCTCCTCATGGTCCTGCACAGTGATGCTAGTAGCAGAGAACTGAGAAAAGCGACTACTTTCCTGATCTAAGTATTTTTTTGCTGTTTTTACCTGAGAGATCTTCCTTTTCTTACTTTGAACAAGTTTAAACTGCTTTATTACCTGTTTTTTGCATTGTACATTATCTGCACTTAAAGTTACATTTGGTCGAAAGTTTGTTGTTAACTTTAACTGTTGAGGCTACCCACTAGAGTGAGCTAGCCTGTGTAAGTGATTTATTACTTTTTTCCTGCATTTCTGTGTACTTTTTAACCTAAAAAACAAACAAAAAAAAATATATATATATATACTTGTTTTCCTGCCTTTCTCGACTAGTTTAGACCAGTATACAGGCTTTGCTGTATTCTGGACTGTGGTGTAGTTCCTGTGTTGTCCATTGCCTTACTTGGATAGAAGGAAGTTTCTTTGCTCACCAGTGGGAGTGGGGAGCCTTGAGCAGCCTACCTGTCTCTGAAGGAGTGACCTCAGCACAAGATCTTGTAGTAATTGGTCGTTTTGGACCATTTCCAGCTCTTTTGAAGTTCCCTGTTTAAAATCTGCATTTGCGTGGCTTTGAGCGATTGTGTGCATAGCGCAGCGCCGGTTAAACAGGCTTAAACTATTCCTGGCTCCGCCAAGTCTGCACTTCAATTTTTCCCTTAAGAAAGCTCTACTTTCAACAAAATCAGTCTATTCGCTTTATCATAAGCCTAGCACTTGCTCCTAAAACCTTTCTTTTAAGTGAAGCACCCTTAAACTAACGTAAGCACTACATCCACCTACAACCCGTGCTAATACCCACTTCCCTTCAAAGTCCTCTCTCTGACCCAGTTACACATCACCCCCTTATACTATTCTGGCATGTCGAGTGGTATATTACTGACATCCTCTCCAGTTCAGCTGGTTAATTTGGGAATCCTGAGATAATGTTACAATTGTCTGGTACACAGACAACCCTCTCCTCCTCCCAACAAACAGAAACACATGTGCGAGATGCAACTATATAGCCAAACTGGAGGCTGAACTCTCTCAACACAGGACTAGCAAGACCAGACAGGAGGAGAAGGTAACCACACACACAACAAACCCAGTCTCACATAAACCAACCACAACTGTAAACCAAACACATAGTAACACAAAGACATACTCGGAGGCTCTAATAAAAAACTTACCAAAACAACAGAGGCTCCCAAAGCAGCCATCCAAGAAAACACCACCTCAAAACTCTGCAGAAGCAACACATAGTACGCAAAGTCAGTGTGCCAAACAATCACAACCCTTAAGGCGAAACACCATGCCTGATACACTAGTAATAGGTGACTCTATAGTCAGACACACTGACGTCCCGCTTACCAGGCTGGACAAAGAGAGGGTAATGGTGAGCTGCCTGTCGGGAGCTAGGATCCGCCACATAACACAAGCACTCAGGTTACTGCAAAGCAAGTACAAATATGACTCCGTCATTGTCCATGCCGGCGTGAATGACCTGAGACGTACCTCCTTGGACTACATGAAAAGAGACATAGAGGAGCTCTCTGATTATGTAGCCCAGGCCGGTATGACCCTGACCCTGAGCAGCATCTTGCCCTCACCAAGAATGATGCCACAATACAAAGACAAGATGATCAGCTTTAATAATTGGCTCAATTACTGGTGTCATTCTAGGGGGATCCAATGTCTGTCTGCTTGGAATGACATGCTGGACAAGCCACGCTGCTTCACAAGGGATGGCTTGCATCTGTCACCACTGGGCTTCTGGATATTGGATAAGGCTCTTGCCACCCCCATAGTGCCTTTTTTAGGCAAGGCTCAAAAGACAAACCCACCACCTTAGAAAACAATAAAGGAAAAAAACTAAGGGTAATGCCGCTCAACACCAGAAGTCGAAGTCTCAAGATGCAGGGTCTTGAAGCACTCCTCAGTATGGAGAGCATCGATATCTGTGCAGTAACTGAAACCTGGTTCAAGGCTCCTGAGAGCATCCTAGCCCTACCAGGTTATACCTCGTATCATGCATTCCGGCCCCAAAACCTGGGCCGAACCACAAATGGAGGGGGAGTGTCCATATTCATTAAAGACACCCACACCTCCAGGTTAGTGGCAATGCATGAAGCAGCGGAGACCATCCATGTGCAGCTAACCATAGGAAAAACTGCTATACAACTTGTAGCATGCTACAGACCACCCTCGCAATCTCAGGAACTCCATTCAGCCTTCCTGAAGACACTGGAGGATATGAATGTCTCACCAAATATCATCATATTGGGAGACTTCAACTACTCAAACATAGACTGGGTGCATTACTCAAGCCCCAACACCCTAGTCCAAAGGTTCCTGGAATTCATCAACTCAAATGCAATGGAACAACTAGTCACCTCTCCCACAAGGGGAAATAATATACTTGACCTGATCATCACAAACATGGGGACAAAATGCTCAACACCGGAAGTATACCCCTCACTAGTGAGATCAGACCATAAACTAATAACCCTAGATATTCATATCTCACCTCCACCCCCAGCACAAAAGACCACAGTGAGAAACTTTTCAAAAGCCGACTTTGCACTCCTTAGGACTGAAATGGTATCCTTCAAGCCCCCTGGGCCAGTGGAAACCACATCCCACACTGCTGAATCCTTCACAAATGCTTTCTACGGGCATCTCCAAGAATGCATGGATCATGCAATCCCAAATAAAACCAAGACCCTTTCCACCAAAGGCAGGCATTCTATCTGGTGGACCCCAGCCATAAACAAACTTTATAACAAGAGAAGGAAGCTACTACACGACAGAGCAAAATCCCATAAAGGGAAGGCATCCCTGATCAGCACTAGCAAAAAACTACATTCGCTAATAAAATCATCAAAGGCCAACTTCGAGAGAAAAATCGCTAAGGACACTAAAGATAATCACAAGGCCTTCTTCAGTTATGTTAGAAACCTGGGTGGAAACCCTCAGATATGTCCAGAGTTAGTTCATAACAGCAAAAAATACACTGAACCCACAGATATTGCCAACATACTGTCAGACAGGTTCAGTGCAAATTTCTCCCCTCCCTCTCCCCCAAAAGATGAAATAAATATCTCAGCTGAATGCAAACTCCCTGAAATCTCAGATGTCCAGGTGAGAGCTGCCCTCAGCAAAGCTAAAAATACAGCATCCATGGGACCCGACAGTGTCCCAGGTTGCGTGCTACGTGAACTCCTAGAGAAGCTAAACCCACACATAAGAATGCTGTTTAATCTTAGCCTTGCTACAGGATACATCCCTGAACACTGGCGTACAGCTACAGTGGTCCCACTCTACAAAGGTGGCAGCTCTACAGACCCTGGAAACTACCACCCCATAAGCTTGACCAGCCTGGTCTGCAAAGCTACGGAAAGGATCATTATGGAACTCATAAACAAAGACATTGGGGGTCTACAGACAATTGACCCTACCCAGTTCGGCTTTGTAAAAGGCAGATCCTGTCTTTTAAACCTGGTGGACTTTTTTGAAACAGTCACTAGAGCCATCGATGAAGACAAAGCAGTTCATACAGCCTACCTGGATCTGGCTAAAGCCTTTGACACAATACCCCACTCAGGCATCATAGACAAGCTCAACAGCTTAAATGTAAACCCGTTTGTCACAAGATGGGTTGCAAACTGGCTAAAGGACAGAACCCACAAAGTCAGAATAGCTGGAGCTATGTCAGACTCTAAGCTAGTCACAAGTGGAGTCCCACAGGGCTCTGTCTTGGGACCCCTCTTGTTCGGCATTTATTTCTCAGATGTGCAGGCAAACATAGGGGGTTGTGGCTGACAAAGTTCGCAGACGACTGCAAACTAGGCGCCATAGTCGACACACCAGCTGACACATGCATCCTCCAGAAGAGCCTCACAGAAACAGACGACTGGTGCCAGAGTCATGGCCTTAAACTAAATGCCAAAAAATGTATAGTCATCCCCTTTGGAAAAAACAAAGTACCCACAAATTACCACATAGGTGCTAATCCATTAAGTACGGAAAAAGTAATCAGAAACCTGGGGACCCAAGTTGACAGTGACCTCTCATTTGACACCCACGTCGCCAAAGTGGTTAGAAAGACCTTCTACCTTGCCCACCTTATCATGAAGGGATTCACATCCAGATCAAAGGATGTCATTGTACCCTTATATTCCTCCCTTATCAGGCCTATGATTGAGTACAATGCCCCATTTGGTATGTACCTCACCCGGCACCTGCAGCAGCTGGACGGTCCCCAAAAGTACCTTACCAAGAGGATCAAGGGTCTCCAGCATATGTCATATGCTGCCAGACTGAAAAAGCTCCAGCTCTATTCAGTAGCATACCGCCTGCTCAGAGGTGATCTGTGCCTTACGTACAAGGCCATGTCCAATTCAGAATTAATGGACATGCTCCACCTCAAAAAATCCAAATCCATCAGAGCCAATAGAGCTAAAGATCTAAACCTCAGCACAAATATGAATAGGACATACTGGAGGGACTGATTCATAACCCAGAGGCTTCCCGCACTCTGGAACAGGATACCTGTCCATGTTATGCAGAGCCCCTCACTGACTCTCTTCAAGAGAAATCTGGACGAATGGATGGGTGATCGTAGGTTTACCCCGGGGGTCATCTCTGTGTCATTGCTAGATAGAGGCACAGTAAACTAAATTTAATTTAAATTGTACACTTTTGTATCATTACATGGGGTGGCGAAAGCCACATACGCTTTGGCTAGGCTTATAAATGCCCTGGGGCAGATAGCCTAGTACTGTACTATGAAACTATGAAACTATGAAATCAAATATTATAACTAAATTATTACATGAAGGTTCCAATAAAAGTGTTTCTGACTTAGGTGATATTTTAGATGCCTTCAAGTTTCATTATTCTAAACATTTAGGTTCCAATTATTCAGATAATGACCATATTAAATTAGATATTGCTTTGCTTAATCAACTAAGATTCCATGAGTACCTAGATACAGCTCTTGAAGTACAAACCTCATAGAGGAGACTAAACAAAACATTTTAAAAATGAAGTCTAATAAAGCCCCCCCAGAATGGACAGTATAATCACTGAAATATATAAATTGTTTCCCCACATCTGTATTGTCCTTCTTTTATAAAACTTTACTAGAAGTTCAATCACGTGGCATTATACCACCTTCCTGGAGATATTCTTTGATTTCATCTATAATAAAAGCTAACAAAGATCCTCAGTTTTATAGCTGTTATAGACCTATTTCATTATAAAATAACGATTATAAAATGTTTATGTCCATTTCTGTAGACAGATTGAAAGTCCCACTAATGCAAATAATAAATTACGATCAATCAGGTTTCATACAAAAAAGACATACACGTGATAGCATTAAAAGGATTTTCACGCTTATTGAAAACTTGAACAAGGAAAATGAAGAAGCACTATTGATTAGTTTGGACATGGAAAAGGCCTTTGATTCCATCAACTGGAAATATATGTTTAAAGTGTTATGTTATCTTAAATTTTCTTCTTCTTCTTTCATTTTTCTAATACAAAATATATATCAAAAGAATCTAGCTTATGTTAAATTAGATCCTTTTACTTCTGAATCTATTCAAATAACCAAAGGCACTAAACAGGGATGTCCCTTATTCCCTATTTTATTTGCCTTAGCCATTGAAGTCTTTGCTGCCCTTATTTGTAACAATTCAAAAATCATAGGTATAGATATTTACAATCAGTATAGCTGTAAGGTAATGCTATTTGCAGATATCTTACTTATGTTAATCAATTCACAGTCAGTTTTACTAGAATTAGATTTTGTGGTGAACTATTTCAAGAAGATTTTAGGCCTACATTTTAAGAAATTGAAATCCAAACATATGTTTTTATATAAGAAGAAAAGTATCTAATCAGATAATCATCATATTACTGGTGCATTTCCAGATTCTCTTGACTATCTCGGAATAACGTTATGTAATTCCATACAAAATACAATTGAATATAATTATAATAACATTATAAGTTTAATAAATAAGTATATAACTAATTGAAATAATATCTTCATGACCTTTGAAGACAGGTTATAATTAATAAAAATTACACTTTTACCAAAAATACTTTATGTAGTTCTAGTTCTTAACTTTTCCTATAAAAATCAATATATCAAAGATATAAATAAATTAATAATGAAATTCCTTTGGTTTCCCCAAAAGAAACAGAATAGCCTTTCATCATCACATTAGGCCTTGGGATCAAGGAGGAATCAAGTTAGATGACATTGAAACATACATTAATGCATCCATATTTAAGCTTATTCTAAATTAGATTGATTCATGTTATCACTCTAGTTGGAAACTATTACATTTTACCTTAATAATTAATGAAAATACATCTTTAGCCAAACTTCCACCAAATAATCATTCTAATAAGTTCTAGTACTTCTTATTTCATATTATTCAACAACATTAAACTCACTAAATCATTTTTTTTTATTTTTTAGAAAGTTTGTTAACTCTAATGCAGATATTAGGACTTGGTTTGTAATATTAACCCCTTTTAAAATCACAAGAAATTTTCCTGATAAAATACATCTTAATGTTCTAGATCACTGGGAAGCTAAGAATTTTATATGCTGGCATCAAACATTTTAGACTCTCAAATTCTTATAAAAGAGTATGATTTGCTTCTTCAGAACTCATTAATTCTACAAAGTATCTTAACTTACTCTCAAGATTTATGTAGAATGCTTAAGAATTCATATTACCAGAAAAGGCCAATGATGATAACTTTCATATGTGAAATTTTGCATAACAATTTTACCACAGACAATATTATTTGGAAAGTAAATAACATGTTAATTGTTTATAAGACTAGCATAAATCAGAAATATTGAAATTTTATATTTAAATGTTATTCTTCTAATTTCTTACAAGACAAAAAACAAAAAATTATCCATCAAACATACTTCATTGTCTCAATACTGGAGTATTTTCACCTGGAAATATCTTCACAGGGCATTTCTGACACCAAATAAAATGGTTCAATTTAATAATAATTCTAATGCATTCTGCTGGAGATGCACAGAATATTGTAAAGCTGATTGGTCACACATCTTTTATAATTGTCCTAAGTTAAAAGATTACTGGAATAGTATAAAAGATAAAGCCTTATTTACTGATTCTTTTTCACTGTCCAAATAATGAGTTTTTTCAATATAAATGAAGGTTACTTTCTGAATAAGAACAATTCATATTTATTGTTGGCAATACTTGCTGTCCACTAGAAAATGCATCACCAGAAAATGGAAAACTAATTGCTCATCTACTGCCAAAGATTTATTGTCTTCAATGAAAGATCTGGCAACCAAGGAAACAAAGACTAAGGAACTTTGAATCTATCCAAAGACATTTGTGAATAATCCTTGGACAAAAGTTGTATCTTGTCTTCAGTGAAAGGCCTGGCAATCAAGGAAACTAAGACTAAAAAAGTCAGAATCTATCCAAATACCTTTGTTAACAATCCTTGGATAAAAGTTTTAGCACTTATTGAGATTTTTCAAATGAACCATAGCTCTTTCTGAAATGACATTCACACTAATTAAACTTTTTTTTTTTTATAATTTGTGACCTGCAATTCTACTTCAGTTCTACTTCAGGCTTCTGTACATCATAGACATAGTTTTTCTCTCTCTTAGTTAATACTTTTGTCTTAAAATGGGAATACTTTTATCAAGTTGTTCCCTTTTTTTCATGGAAAATTCAATAAAACATTTGAACAAAAGAGAACACTAACAGATATGAAGGTGAAATTAAAATGCATTACTTTGCCCCAGTAATTGACAACTGCAGCCACTGATACAAATACAAGCCAGATCTCACTGTTCTACATGACTTGAAGAATTCCTAACGTCTCCTGCGGTCATAATACCTGGAGGTTGGTTGGATCCTGCTGTTCTGTCTAGTAATGCAGGTAAGTGTATGTTATGGAATACATATATACTATTGGTGTGTTACCTGTGCCCTGCTCAGTGTTTACACAGATTTTTTTTGTATTCCAGAAGTCAATACACCAAGTAAATCAGCTGTTTATGTCACTATTGTGGCCACTACAGGTAAACAGGCAGGTCTATATGTAACAAACAGCTCATCAGCATCAGTGGAACAAGCTGGATTCAATTGGTATCAACATTTTCTCCACAAGTACATCAGGACTGCCTTTCCAATGGACTGGGCTGTCACAGACAATACCTACAGTACTGGACACATCCAAAGTATGGCTTCTAGCAGTACAAGCTATACTGCATGCTACATATATATCCTGCTGCTATGAAGGCCATGTTTATGTGCTAAGTGGCATGTCTCTGTTCACTTCTAACTGTGCACAAAGGGACCCATGCAAACAGGGAAACCACAGGAATAGGAGTAGAAGAAATGAGAATAAAGCAACAGATGTTATGTGGCCCACAATACCTACCCTGATCCTATATGACACTGATATGGCAACAGCACCACAGGGTAATGTAAATGCTAGTGAGCCAAACACACACATCATGAGGAATGCGTAATTCACAATGATATCAAAGGATATGTCTCCCACTTAAGATGATTGTGCCAAATGGCTTACTTCAGACACTCTGCACCCTTAGCCTCTGATGCATGTTGTAGAGACTAGACAGCTGTGCCACTGCGGAGACTGCTAGCAGACCCATTAAATTGGTGAATAAGTATATACAGGCAAACTAGAATGAATTGGTGAGGTCAGCACTGACTGATCTGATGTCTGATGGCATGTCCACTCAAGGACATAATGCAGTGGTGTACAGTCACTCACCTCACCCAGACCTGAGATGAATATGTATGGCTGTAGACCTACCTGTACCATATGCAGTGAGTCCCTTTGCAGGTCACCACAGATCTGGGATGCATATCATATAGATGAATGGCACATATCTGAACCACAAATGCTAGATCTGGTATGCCTGTTTAATGCTCATGTCTATGACAGACTAACAACTTTTAAACTTGTCTTACTGCAAGAAAGTCTGCCTTTACGATTGTTGTTGGTCTCATGCATGATGATGTTTATGCAAGCATTGTTCAGTTGTGGAACAAAATGGTGGGCTCTGCACAAGTAGCCTAGGAACTGCAGGGTTCTGTGGCTGCCATGCACTCTGACATTATCCTGCATAACAGACTAAGATGGTGGCCATGTGCGATATGGCCTATGCTGCATCATGGATGTCCACAGCTGGGACCAGACATGGTAGCTAATAGAAGGCATTTGGATGCTAACAAACAGCAAACAGTGCATGCATCTCATGAGTGGATCAGTTCCATGTGCATGGCCCATATTGGTACCTTCACAAGTACTGGACATGTACATAATAGTAACCATAGGCCTGTTACAATATGTAGCATATGCATATGAGTCTATCTGTGCAGGCCTCATCAGCCCTGTGGACTGTGAACTGAGCATATGATGATCCCACAGGTGTCTCACGTTTGTGTAAACTGATGGTCTGTCCAATGTACAGTTCACATAGTACATGTACTGCACATCCTGCACTATAAGCTCACTGCAGCAGCACACAACGTACTCTATTTTACATTGTGCACACTAATATCATGATCAAAAGAGATACTGACATCAGACATCCTATGTTTACCTCTATTGCATGTTATGCTGTATATGTGTCTAGTAGATCTTGTGTACATGTAACTGCATGGACATGCACTGCCTTTCATGTGAACTGCACCGTTGTTGGTACATGCTGTGTGTTCTACTTTTCAGCATCCTGATTTGCTCTGCCATCAGCCAGTCACTGTGCCACACCTGGGATATGACAGCCTGCTGCCAGCCTCATTTGTAATACCATGCCATGCATCTTGGTGAAAGCCAGAAGTATCTATATAGTCTTTTTCAACGTAAACAAGTATACCTCTGTGGCATCCTAGTTCCTGAGCCATCACTTCAGCATGCCATACAAGGTGTCCATCACTATGCATGTTTGACTAAGGGCTTGGTTACTGTTTTTCTAGGTATACTGTTAGGAATGGCAGCTGCAGCTCAGCATCTATGGTTACAACAAGTAATCTGAATCACCTGTGAGACATACAAAATGCACCGTTTCCTGTTGGCTGTTCCAGGTATCAGCTTGAACCAAGACAGTAATATGTCACTTTGGACTGTGGGTAGTGTGGCACTCCATTTATGCATGCAGCAGATTGCCTGGCATAGACCACCCATCTGCCACATGGGGGCATCATATGCACAATCATGGTATCTGCAGGACATATTCATGATAATCCTGTCAACATTACACATGAACTAGCAACTGGCATAATGGAATCCATCTGTGTCCATGTATGTTACTTCCTGACTACGAAGAACTATGGTTCTTGAGGCATAATAAATTTCACTGCATTTCATTTAGTTGACAAAAAAATCAGTATGTCAAATTCACTGAAAAGTCATTTCACAGAATACTAGTTCATAGAAACTGTAGAAGTGCTCATACAAGCACTCCTGGTGTTGTTTATATATGTGTACCCTGTCAGTAGTGATTCAATATCTGTTTTTTATCTCTTTTTCCACAATTACCCATGAAGTAAGTATATTTTCAGGTTCATTTACTCTATCTGAAGCCTTCTATGAATTGTTATTTTATAAAATTAATTTTCAATGAAAAGACTGCTAAGTGACTATATCATACTAATTTCTCTTTCAGAAGTGGCATTTAATGAAAATACACATAACTAGTTTAATATATGGGTGCCGGCCATTGTCTGAAATGCCTGCAAGGTGATTTGTTATTTCTGGTGGTATTGGGAAAAATTATGAACTTCTCCCAAATGCTATAATAGGTGTGTTAGGATTCTGTCTACTATTCTCGATGAAAAATGAGAGAAATATATTTAGAATACCAACCAGAACATGCCTGTGGCTAATAGATTAAGGGCAACTGCAGCTTTTGTTTCTAGCAGAATGAGCCAGCCATGTTCTCTACTTAGCAAAAGGTCCTCGTTGTACATGTCACATATGATGTCCAACCCTGATAACACTATACCACTCAAAGTGCTGACATTTGGGGAGGTGGGACCTGCAATTGATCATGTGTCCTTGCTGGATTTGTGCAGATAAGCCCATTTCTCTTTTCCTGTCCAGCATTGGCTGACAATAAACAAGATATGCCACTCCATCCAGCTTTGATGCTTTCTACTCACATGTTCCATTGAATACTGGCATTACCCTCTTGTGGTCACATTGCATCACACATCAATTTATACTATTTATGCATCAAATACAAACAAATAACAACATCATTTACATTGTAACACTTTACACTGATTCATAAGCTCCTATGTATGACCTAGGCATCTGGTCCAGAAAAATCACTGAGAAGCCTAGACATCTAAGCCCAATATACTAGCAATAATTTAGGCATCCCAGTCAAGGTGCACCATACTACATATCCCAGGGTGAATTTATGATTATGTAGCCATTCATCAAGATTAGTTTTAAAAGCAGCCAACAATTTATTTTGTTTGATGCGTAAGTTGAGTTAATTGCATAAACAGGGGATATATTGGGTTTGGAATATACAACAGTAGGTTCTAGTCATGTGTTAATGAAGAGAAAGGTCCCTGATGTGGGTGTTTGTATGCTTTTAGTCCTTGGTACAGGTGATCAATCAGGGGCAGGGGCCTTCATGGTTAAGAAGGCTAGGCATAGATCACCACAAAGAATGAGGCAGGGTAGTGTCAGATGGCTTTTAAACTATTAGGATGGGAATTTTGTCAAGTAATTTTTTGGTTAGGAATTTCTGGGGCCCTTCGAGTTGTGCATGATGTTTAGAAATTTATATGCTAAAGAAAGTAAACAGAGAAATTATGACTTTCTTATTACTGGAGGAAATGCTTTGAAAATTAGCTTTACCAGGTAGAAGGATTTCCTGCTATAGCTAACATAATCAGAGAGCAGTTTGTTGTACATAAAGGTATCCAGATCAATGATGACTGAGTCAGTTTTAATGAGAGTGCGTTAGTTTGGTACATCTTAGGGAAATATTGTTTACCAAATAAAATTGCATTACAATTTTGGCATTAAGTGTTAAGCCAATGTCAATACACCAGATGTTAATCTGATCAAGCCTGCATGTGTGTGTCCAAAGAAGAGCTTATGATTGTACCCAGTTTGCAGCCATTAACAAATTTAGTGAGACATTGTCAATCAACTTCATCTATAAAGTTGGAATAGAAGATGCTGGGGGGTGGGGCAAGACAGAGCTCTAGAGAACTCCAAATGTGACATTTTTTGTACCGTAATGTTATTCCCACTCCTAGCTATATTATTCTTGTTAGCAAGCTGGTTGGCTATCCACTGAATGATGTACAGATTAATGTTAATACCTGTGTGAGAAATTGTACTGAAGGCCTTAGCTAGATAGAGAGAAGCAATGTGGATGGACTGCTTCATATCTGCCAAATGACCCTATCAAATAATTCAGTTTGACTAAGTAGACAGGATATGCCTTTACCAACTCTATATTGATTGAATCAAGGGAATACAGGTTCCCTGTGTCATCATTTATGAGATCTCCTATGAGACATCCCATGATCTCGCAAATTATAATGGCAAGACTTATGAGTCTGTAATTACCTGAGTCTGTGGAGAGACCACATTTATGTAGAGCAATCACAATAGCAGTCTTTTAAGCGCATGGTACATAAGCAGTAAATAATATAAGGTTACATAGCTTAAGAAGGGTTGCACAAAGCTGGATTTGGTACTTACTAGCAGACAGACAGGCATGGTGTCTGGACCCATGGAAGTGGTATTCTTGTCTTTAATAGAGATGTCAGGAAATTAAAAAGAGAGGGTATAAGGGGAGGTATAATCAGGTGGGTAATAGGGGAGGTGAAGGTTGGGTAGGTGGGGAGAAACTCGAGACAAATTCATCAGCAAGGATGTTGGTTATGGTCTTTCTCACAATACTGGTAATAAATAAATACCCAGTGCTTTTGACCACACAGCACACAAAAACAAGCAGAACACTGTATAGTAATCAACTCAATCAGAACTCTACAAATACATACACAATGCATACTTTTGATCACTCACACTAATCAACAAAACCCACACCACATTTTTAATGACTTACTTCAAGCTCAACCGCAAAATACTCAACAAACACATATCCCACTGGCACACTCACAAACACAGGCACATTGCTCTAACTGACTTGTCAGTTCTCTTTTATATTAAGAAAGAAGTCAGACCCATTACAGTGATTCTCTACATGAGTATACTTTTCATGACTATATACATACAGACACACACACGTATATATGTATATGGGTCTATGTTGATCAACCAAAAGTCCACTTACCCAAATTCCATTTCACCAAACGACATCAACGAAACCTGAAAATTCTGAAACCATGAAACACCAAACTTCTTTCACCAGGAAACGAACCACTTGGCCACCAGGGTAAAATAATAAAATGCACAAAAATGAAACCCCCACACCCCCTTAACTAAATATAACCAACTCCGAGATCGCACTACCCAGGGGGGAAAGGGCAAAGTTCACCCTGGTGGGCAAATTACTCATTTCCCGGTGAAAGAACTTTGGTGCTTCGGGGTTTCAGAATTTTCAAGTTTCATTGAAGTCGTCTCGGCCAAATGGAATTCGGGTAAATGGTATTTTGGTACAGTCAACTTCAGTCAGTGTTTTTTGACAAGCTAGCCATTGATAAGATGGCTTGCTATTAATTATATGACACCTGTCAATACATGCAACTTCAGTCAATGAATATTTGATCATATTGCCCAGAAAATGCTCTGTGAGGTGTCAAAGGGCAGTAAATATCAAGATAAAACTCATATTAGAATTTAAACATAATACTATGACTTTCAAGATATTGCCCCAGATGGTCAATTAATAAGCTCCAGAATCTTAGCCTTGTAGGGAGGGATTTGCAAGCCTAGATATAATGGCAAGAATAGTCTTGTGTTAGGCTATAAGACAATAGGTAACAAAGATAGCTAAATAAATAAATAATTTATTTTAAACTATATAAGGGAGATGTTGAAAATAAGGGTCAGTAGACTAACAAAGAAAGCAGCAAGCGCTATATGGAAATGAAGGTGGGTTTCACTGCAGCCCGGTGGTTCTGTATATAAGAGAAGAGACAGATGTTTCATCAAAGCCTAAAGGACAGCTTCAGGACTATAACAACTGGCAGTGTTTGACCTGTACCCGACAGAATTTCTTACAGAAGGTGTTGGCAACCTCTGAGTGTTTAATCAGTATGTGAATAAGAGCTTCTTTGATAAGAACCAGCAAAATCATTAATTTTATAAATAGTTTGTCCAGTTCTGTCCAGAAGGAGCAGGGACTAGATAAAAAGTTAAACATTCTACCTTAATATAAGTGTGCGTATGCCTATGGACAATATTTTACATTCCTTCAGGAGAAGACAGAAGTACAAAAGATGATTAGAGTTTCAATGTGTTTTTCAGTAACACAGTTTGATATTCTTTAGTCTGAGTGGCTGTTTAATTTCTTTAATCAGCCATGACTGTCTGGTGCCATCTGCTGTATGACAGGAGAGGAGAAACCAATTGTCTTTAATAACCTTCAGAATCACATCCAACTTCATGAGCAAGACTAGAACGCTATCCAGTGAGGACATCATCTAATGGGATGCAGTAAGCACCAAGAAAGCTAAAACAGACAAGAGCAGATAAATCTTTTGCCAAAACCAAAAGAAGAGAACTGATATGTGTTCACTTAAAACAGAATTTCCATGTTTCTAGTTTGGTGTAGTTAATAGGAAAATAATCAATAACTGAGAGGCTGCCAGACATTAAGCTGGTTTTGCTGAGTAGAGAAACTTCCTAAATGGGTATCTGATTGATTCTGCCAAATTTACAAACTAGCTAAACAAATTTTTGATCATTTAATATTACTACCATAAGTGTCCACATGTTTGAAGGATGTTGATATTGAGATCTCCTACTATGAAAGCGCTGTCAGAAAGGTTTAAAGCTGTAAGGCATTGAAGTGTTGCATCTTGTAGTTCAGGGTTTGATTCCCTCAGCTTCCTTTTGCCTGCTGAGTGACTGTCAGCCAGTCACTTAACCACAGAGAATTTGAAAAAGGTTCGTAAGGATCAGTGTTCTTCCCAGTTAACAAATACAAATAAATCAGTAAATAAATAACAAATAGGGCATTTCTCTTCTGGCAGCATGTTCTAATTATGTCACCATCTTCTCTGACCTAAGAATCAGAGACAGGGAGACAGTGCAAGGAAAATAAAAACAAAAATTGTTGTGCCCTCCTACTGTTATTCAGGACAATACAGACTAGTAGATTTGAATTCCACATCTAGTGAACAGATATTGTATTCCTGTACAAGGAAGACATTCCTACACTCTCAGTCACCAAGCCTGTCATACCCAAGAAACCTAAAGCTGTTCTCCAGGCAGCTTAACCTGAGCATGCTTGGTTTCAGCCAAGCCTCAGATATTCCAAAAATATTTCAGGAGTAGATTGTTAGTCAAGCTTTGAGGAAATGAGGACAAATCCAGTGCTGATGTGAACACTTTTTAGTTTGCCATGCTGGAAGGGATAGAAAGAAATGGTGATAATGATTAGATAGGATTTTAATAGGCCTAGAACATAACGACCTTTGCAACTGACCAAGATACCTATAGCCAAGCCCACATAAAAGAGCATGGGAGAAGAAAGAAGGGCTTTTGCAATTATTTATAGCCTGAAATTTAATCAGTAATGGTCATGAGTTTTCTGGAGGATAAGCTCAGAAGAAAAGACTTTCTTCCTATGAGGAATATTACAAATACATGAGGAAAGGAATATACATGTATAAGGCAGACAGACAAGGCAGCTGAGGTTACATTTAAGAAAGAGAGAGAGAGATTATAAGGGGGGTCAGTGATATAGCAAAATGAGTTATATGTATTCAATGTTACTATGAAATGAGAAATCAGTGCAGTTGCCCAAATGACAAGGAAGCTAAGTATAACATGGTGAGTAACATAAGGGTGCATTTTAATATTAATCCAAGTCCAAAAACAGAAGCTGCTGATCAAAAGCGTGGAGTTAAACATAAACAAAATGTAACAAAAAACTCTAGGCTACCATGACTAACTAAATGAAAATTTATTAAAATGGTAAGCACTTTCGCAGTAATACAAAACCACTTCATCAAACCATTAAAACCATATTCAGAGCATATATTTAATTCAAAAATAAACCAATCAGATTTAATAACAAAATCACATGTTAAAACAATCAGTTATTTAAAGCAGGTTAACCTTAGGACCAATTGCGAGCATTTGAATAAAACAATAAAAAATAAAAATATCCAGTCATCAAGGTGGTGATAGGCTTGTTTTATTCACCTTTCTATAGGTGAGATTGGGTGATATATACTGAAAGGTAATTGGTTGAATTTTCTATTCCCCTATAGGAGCAATAATTACACTTTACAAGCATTTATTTGAAACACGCTTATTGGTCATATTTGATTGATGGTCCATGAATTACTACGACTGGATAATATATTTGTATTTTGATCCAATCAAGCATTAGGCTTGTCTGGCACATCAGCTTGATTGGCAAATATTGCAGACAAGATTCCTTTTGAGGATAGAGTATACCCAGAATTTCTCTTAATGATTGGATATTTTTATTTTTTATTGTTTTATTCAAATGCTCGCTATTGGTCCTGAAGTTAACCTGCTTTAAATAACTGATTGTTTTAACATGTGATTTTGTTATTAAATCTGATTGGTTTATTTTTGCATTAAAGATATGCTCTGAATATGGTTTTAATGGCCTGATGAAGCAGTTTTGTATTACCACAAAAGCGCTCACCGTTTTAATAAATTTTCATTTAGTCGTGGTAGTCTGGAGTTTTTTTGTTACACTGTATTTTAAAATAAATTATAGGTGAGCATAAGATGGATGGACAGGTACCAAACAGTGTTCATAATAACTAGCCTAAAGTAATTATTTATGTATTTGATTTTTGGCCATATAAGTGAGGTGATCAAAGGACTCTTGACAGTTGCAAATCAGACTGGAAGATATTAGAATCAAATGCAAACAATAACTCTCCTCAATGGCACAAAATCATTAACAGCAATGCATACATATGCAATGTATATCTAAGCACAATAAAATAAACAAGCAAAATATGTAGCATACATCGTTTACTTAATGGCAATAATATGTGCTGCAAATAATAGCTGAAGTGCACATTAGACTAGTTAGCCTAAATGAGCAGTTTCAGTTGTCATTTGGAGCAAGACCATCAGTAACCATTATCCCTGAAATACTGGCACTTATAAAATGTAACAAGATGTTTTATCAGTTTTAAGCTGAATTCACAATCATTTCTAATTTGTACAGGAAGATGAATCCAGCAAGCAAGAACTACTTTAAGAAATGCCCTATCTCCACCAACAGGATAAATGAGAAGCACTTTAAATAGAGAACCATGACCCCCTGATCTCGTAGAGTAATGCAGTAGTGAGATTATGCCTTCATTAATAACCTGTAGGGTACAGATGTACTACCCTATGCAGTCACAGCACAGCAAGATACGTTAAATTTGGGGTGGGGTGAACCCTACAGCACAATTATTCTGTTACTGTAAGTAGCAGTTATTTACTTTGATGACATTTAGGGCAAGGTGGGATTACACTCTTAAAAGTGCTTTATAGTACACTTGCAATTTTGCAAAACATTACATTTGTAATGAATGACTGGATTTGTAACTTTCATGTTAGGTAATGAACCAATGCATCAATCTAAATAGACTTAAAATGTTACTCAAAACATTTAACTGCCTTTATGAGAGATTTAATAGATCATATAGAAATCACACTAGCTGCTATACACCAATGTCCTTGGACTATAGATTCAGGACAGGCTTCAGGCATTCAACTGTTTGCCACTGGTTTGAGTTACTCAAGGGAAACACAAACAAGTCCTTAGAACATTTAGTCCCAATAAAAATAAAATAAAAAAGAAGATAAGATGATGGTCATAACAGGTGTCTGATGTAGGATACAGCACTAGATGATATGTCTTTTTTATTCTGTTTAAGTAAAGAGAAGGGTAGACACTACAAAGCAAGGAAGCAGAGAAGGAGATTGTTTGCTAATTATTGCAAAGTGATGTAGAAATATTGGTAGCCAGGATAATGCAGATTCAGTATAAAGGGCACAGGCTCCTATTACATTAAAAATGAATTATGTTTACATGCACTGGAGAATAAATGCCCTACTAAGATTTTATGATACTAGGAAGATTACAGTGGACTGAGAAAAATCAAATCACACAAGTGTAGGCAGCATTCATAGGTACTCTTCAATGAAATATGAGCAAAGCATACTGTGATCAGTAAGGGATGAGCAGATAAGATGTGTTAAAATGTAAAGGCACAAAACACAGACTATCAGCACAACATAATGTGCAGTGGCTGTACACAAAAAAACTATTAACTAAACATTATAGTGCAGTGGTACACTGGCAAAAACAAAAATGCACTACTTGTAGACCATGTCAGTCTGCCAGTAATAATGCAAAGCTGCAAACAGCGTTAGATCTAGCTCTATAATGTGCAAATGAATGTAGCCTAACAATCTCACAGTCACTAGATGAAGGTTAAATCCGATACATATTGCTAAAGTGATATGATCATATAATACAGCAGTAGATGAAAAATAAAAAAAGTGGCAACAAGCATAGGACAACCTCAATCACAAATCATAACAATCTCAAAATGGTGCACATCACAAAATACTAGCAATGAAATGTAGCACGTATAGGCTGAACAAAGTGCCCTTAGCAAGCATCAACCAACTCTGTAACCTGTGCAAGAGGTAAGCATAACATTTGTAATAATGCATTGCATAGGGTGCATGTCCACAGTCCTAGGATATGTATACTGACCAAGGCAAAGGAAAGCAATGTAAGCAAAGGACAAACTAGATGAGGTGCACGATCCTCTTCCTGTGTAAAATCAGTGAAAGAAACACAAACATCAGCGGCCATTAATGACCTAGGCAGAATACCATCAAAGAGATTCTACGCATCTGAATAACATTCTTATGAGTCCGGGTATGATGACTGTTCCTAGTTGTAGTGAAGGGGTCAAGACCAACCCTGCAGGCTTGCAATATTGTGCAGTATGTGTATATCCGATAGGTGTCAAAATGCACAGTGTTCAGTTTATCTAAAATTTTGGTTACAGTGTAACATTAAACAACCTTGCAGATACAAAGGGTACATGTGCTGGTATCCCTGAAGAAGATATGGCACCACCGCTGGTACTAAAGACAGCACCTATGTTCAGCAGAAATAGTTTTAACTATTAGTACACAGTACCTTAACAACAAAAAGTTAAGAGTAAATGAAACCTACAAGCAGTTGAAACAGAACTGCAAATATCTGCATCCACACACACTTACACTGTGACACATGCACTGTTGTAGATAGTATACAATAGGTTGTTACTTAAAAAAACACACAATGGCAGATGCTGTGTTGTGCTGTGTTGTCTAGACTGCTGAATTATCACTGTACTGATATGAAAAGTATCTCAAAAATAGTGTGGAAGTCTATGTGTGACAAGGATCAGCAGACAAGCCAAAGAGTAGACAATTTCTTGAATAAAAATAGTCTTCAAAGTAAATTTTGTTGCAATAATCTCCTGCAGTTATAAAACACATCATGTTCAAACATGATGTTCTACGTTACAGCTAAGTAAGAGATCCTCATCTATACTGAAACATGTGAGGATCTTATAGGAAACAGGCCATACTCCACACATGTGATGCAGCTGTGGAGAACTACAATGTAGTCACCCAGGCACATTGTGTTAAAAAAGCCTTGATTATGTCATAGTCAGATAATTAAGTGAGATGTCTACAATGTATTTCAGAATGTTGCACGACAACATATCCCATGATCTTTGCCAAAACGCATTGCATATATATGAAATGCCAAGAACTGAGCAAGACTTGTGATGTGAGATTCATAAACCTAGTATTCATTGCATATGAGCTACTGCTCCTGGAAAGGCAGAGAAGCCTCAGTGTAATTCACAGAAAAAAACACACCAGGGCTAGATTCAGCCTATGTTACACTGCAACAATTCTTCCTATGGTTTAGCTGCCTATATGTAAATAAGCTGTAGCAAATGACTATCATAGGTAAAACAGTTCACAGTTAGCTAGCTATACTGAGCATCATGTCTTTCACCCAACATGGTGTAGTAAAGCAATCAAATGTCTAACAAGACGATATAGTGTCCTCCTTACAGAACACAGGAAATTTCATCAGTACATCCAATGTCATCACAAAAATACCAAAAATACATGGCAACCTGAAAACCACGCATCTCATAGATAGACAGATGATCACACACTGAGTGGCACACAGAGGCAAATATGCACAGCTGTATAAATATGCCTTGCCACAGACCAAACTGAAAAGTACAACAGTAACATAAAAGTATTCCTGTAGCCTGTCACTGCAAATAAGTAAGAGAGTAAGAGTGTGCTGTTCTCCCTGTAGGAAGGTATAAGATATTTTGAAATGGATTAACAAAGTGAAATCACACACAGAGGGCAACACTTTAATGAGGTACAAATGCTGGCTGGCATGAGTGAATGGGTAATAATCTTTAAGCAGGGACAAATTTTTATGAACTTTTTGACCATTTCCTGCACAACTAGATATTTTGCATCATATGGCACGTGCTTAATACATTGGCAACACAAACACATAACTGAATATTCACACACACACATGCATATACACGTATGTGTGTGTATCTTTGACAGACTATTTCATGTTTCTAACTCTTCTCCTAGTTAAACAATGTTCCAATGTCCATAATACCGTTTTGTATATTGATTTACAAATGCTTTCCTATCTAATCCTGCAATACACAGCTGCAGCATCATGTCTTGCAGAACATAAATATGTTTTCTGGCCTAGCTTGCGTAGAAATAATTCTCACAAAATACAGATATATTTTCAAGCCTAGCTTGCTTAGAAGCAATGTAATTCTATTTTATCCACTTAAGGCCCACCTGTTGTTTGACTACAAGTAATGGTGGTTGACCTACTGTAATAAAGCTGCATACCCCATTGCATTTAGCCACACCTATTGGGTCACTTTCTGTAGCCCACTTTACCTTGAAAGCACCAGCCACCCCTGTTCGAGACAAAGATTCTAGTATAACTGTCATTATAGTCATCTTTCTTAAATGAAGGAAGGAGATGAAGTGAGAATTCATCAGAGTTCTGGCAAGAATCAACCAGAAGCAGATGTTTTAAAATAAGTAGCCAGTCTTATTTGTTTTTCAATGTGCAGATGACAAAGTGCTGAGTACAAGTAGAAATCTTTGTTTCAGAGCAAATATGTCTCAAAATAACTGCCTGAGGTAAACAGGTGCTGCTCATGAAGCTTATATAAGTGCTAAATGTCTAAATAAGCATCACAACAAATATCCATGTAGATGCCCCAAGAGGAGTGTCCAGAGTTTATGGAACCAAATGCCCTTAAATACTGCCAATAAGGTTTCCAGATGAAGGGCAAAGTATCAATTTCAGCTGTGTAAATATCTCTCCTCAAAGCAGTCTGTGTTCAAAAGGTTTATTTCACAAGCCAAATAGATTTTCAAACAGTTCAAGAATCCAAACGAAACAAGTGAAATTTACTGAAACAATTAATAAAACTTATTGTGAAATTACTTGAAATCATACCTGATATAATCAGCACCTCTATGTTGATTGACATAAGTTTATAACAATGTAGAGTAAAATGCCTACTTAATTATAGATGGGTCCAAAGTAGTGAAATAAATGTGTGGTGTGTATTCATGAACTTTGTTCCTCACTAAAGTCTGTCTTTTTCTTTTAAAATAAAGTCTACGTAATGTATGGTTTATTCACCTTTAAATGACTGGCACCCTTAGCAATGAACAAAATATCAATGTGTATATCACATGGTTTGGTTTCGTCTCATTGTTCTGCAATCTGTACATCAGTGTAATAGAGCTGGTGATGCACCTATCATGTCTCACCTCCTTGTTTTATATTTTTGGATAGCAAATATTGCAACCATTTATTTTCTCATCAAAGCTGGGAGACTTTCTCCCATCATCATCCCATTAAAAATCTTAACTTAGTTCCTCTAGTGTCTCCCTTGTCTCTATCTTATAAAATCATCTGGAAATCCATATTCCATATTTATCATTTTCCCTGCAAACATTTCACTTTCTACATCTTGTCTTATTTTTGTAGTTATATTTCTTACTTCTTTGCTGTTTTTAAATCTCTCCTGAATTTTTTTGAAAATCTGTCTGCCAGATAGCTAAGCCAGTCAATGTTTTAACAGCACTCAAGGAAGGAAATAATAAGACAGAGTCATTAGCCTGCAATAGCATGTTTGCCCTACTGTCATTCTGCCCTATATCATTTAAATCTTATAAACACAGTGAAAAAGTCAAGACAAAGACCTCTCTGTAGTACTCTAGATGTAATAACAGCTCTCTCAGAATCAACATAATTATTTTTGACGCGTGGTGCACTCTGAAATAACTAACAAGCCTGGTTAGAACAGAAGTGAATAAACCATCATTAAACAACCTTAAGAGAGACAGTGGTCAACAGCAACAACTATTTTAGTAATGTCAGAAAACAAAGATACCATTACTTTACACTTTGTCATTTTCTTAACAGTGGATTCACTGGTCTTTATCAAGGCAGCATCAACAACATGCCCACATGTGTAGCATTGCTGAATGTCTGTTAAAAGTCTGTCACTCACAAACTGAAAATAGTGGTTTAAATAACAACTTTTTCTAACCATTAGACAATGGACTAGATAAAGAAATGTGTCTATTTTCTTGTTCAGCTTCAGGACATTTTTTATTAACAGGAGCCCCCAAAGCCTCCTTCCAGAAAGTGATTCATTTATTAGACAACAAGTTTGGTGAGCAAATGGAATTAGCTGACATGGAAGTATATTTAGAAGGAAGATCATTTAATAAAAGTTTTTAAATTTCATTTGAAATTAGCACATAAACTTAATATCCATACACTAAAGGTAGTAGTCAGTAATATTACCTAACAGTGAGGAAAGCAATGGGGGGACTAATATGTTTGGATTATCTATCTACCCATCTATCTATCTATCTATCTATCTATCTATCTATCTATCTATCTATCTATCTATCTATCTATCTATCTATCTATCTCCTACCTATCTATCTCTCTATCTATCTATCTATCTATCTATCTATCTATCTATCTATCTATCTATGTATCTATCTATCTATCTATCTATCTATCTATCTATCTATCTATCTATCTATCTATCTATCTATCTATCTGTCTACCTATCTTCCAATCAACTTACCTATCTGTCTGTCCATCTATCTATCTATCTATCTATCTATCTATCTATCTATCTATCTATCTATCTATCTATCTATCTATCTATCTATCTATCTATCTATCTATCTATCTATCTATGTACCTATCTATCTACCTATCTAGCTATCTACCTACTCGTCTATCTACCTATTTATCTATCTACCTACCTATCTATCTACTTATCTATCTATCTATCTATCTATCTATCTATCTATCTATCTATCTATCTATCTATCTATCTATCTATCTATCTATCTATCTATCTATCTATCTATCTGTCTACCTATCTACGTATCTGTCTGTCTATCTATCTATCTATCTATCTATCTATCTATCTATCTATCTATCTATCTATCTATCTATCTATCTATCTATATACCTACATGTCTGTCTGTCTGTCTGTCTATCTATCTACCTATCTATCTATCTCTGTCTGTCTGTCTGTCTGTCTGTCTATCTATCTATCTATCTATCTATCTATCTATCTATCTATCTATCTATCTATCTACCTACCTACCTACCTATCTACCTATCTATCTATCTATCTGTCTGTCTGTCTGTCTATCTATCCATCTATCTATCTATCTATCTATCTATCTATCTATCTATCTATCTATCTATCTATCTGTCTGTCTGTCTGTCTATCTATCTATCTATCTATCTATCTATCTATCTATCTATCTATCTATCTATCTACCTGTCTGTCTGTCTATCTATCTGGCTGTCTGTCTGCCTGTCTGTCTGTCTGTCTGTCTGTCTATCTATCTATCTGTCTGTCTGTCTGTCTGTCTGTCTATCTATCTGTCTGTCTATCTATCTATCTATCTATCTATCTATCTATCTATCTATCTATCTATATATCTGTCTGTCTATCTATCTATCTATCTATCTGTCTATCTATCTATCTATCTATAGATATATAGACATTATATATTATCTATGACATGATCTCACTTATTCATATTAGGGGTCATATATAATTATCAACCATGGAATGAGTGAGTCCAATCTATAACCATGGTCTGTAGTAGTAAACCGTCATATACTATGAACCTATAAGTCAAGCTGTATGGCAAATATTTTAATATCTTTTATAACATTTGAGTTTTCTCTATTTTTCCAGCTATTGCAATTTTCTGTCTTCTCATCTTCTGGCAGCTCCTGCATACAGACAACTTTGTAAACACACTAGATGCAGAGACATGCAAAAACATAGGTGCATTCAGTGATGAAATGAACAACAGTGCACTTTGGTTTTATATGGTTAGTGTTTACATTATTTATACAGTACCTTCATGGCAAGTTTTCAGTCATTAGAAGTAACTACACCAGTTTCCATTTCAGACAGGTTCAGCACCATACACCCATTCCTACAGATAGATTGTGGGTTATAGTCCACAGCTGCATGCCTTGGCTAGGCCTCATTTCAGCTCTCTATAAAATCTCCTGGTCTTCCCTCTGGATATATCTATTATAGGCATGGGATTGGCAATCTATTGTCAGGAACCACAAATCAACAGACAAAACCCAAACACTAAGCTATGGCTATCCTCCCATTTGAGGAACTACCTTCCTGGTTTCCTGTTTCAGGCTGCAGATGCTTATACAGAACTAATTCTCAATTACTGGCTTATTATTCTATCTAATTCAACCAAATGTCTGACTAATGATTGTGCGAAATTAAAGGCACAAAGAAAAAATACACAGTTCTGTTTGACCTCATACATGGCCAATATACAATAAAAATGCAAAAAAAAAATTAAAAGTCAGCACTAGAGGGCAAAATAAATTTATTCAGCAGTTCAGAGGCAAGAAAAACAACAAACAACTTTCACTTGACTAAGCAAGCCTCGTCATTGTAATACAGAAGTTTACAAATGAACTTACACAATCTTTCTGTAATTATGCAATTTGTCACATGACCTCAGAGCAATGTACAACAAATGAGGATAAAAATAAAATAAAAACTATTTTACCATGAATTTAAGCACCCTGTAACACTACTGTTCCATAAGTACAAACAGATGTTATAAATATATGGCAAATATTTTAAAAAAGTATTCAAAATGGAATACAATCAGAATGTTGAATGAAAAAGCACTGATGACTGAAAGATCAACTACAAAAGGTCAAAATACAGAACACCAAATGCATTTGCTATCAGATTTTCCAAAGTATTAGAAAAGCCTATAGCTTGTTGGCCAAGACTGCAGCACAGTGGGGACTGGGTATTTACACTTTCCCCAATGCAGTGTGATCTCAGAGTCAGTATATATAAATAGCAGGGAGTGATGGTAGCACTTATTTGTAAGTTGTTCAGCATTCTGTGTTTCGATCTTATGTGGTTGATCTTTGAGACATTTGTGTTTTTTTTGTTTAGCATTCTGAATGTATTTCATGCAAAATATTTAGTTTAGCCATGGTACAAGACGTGTTCCTAATAATACAATCTGTTTCTTTCCTTTGTCACCTAAAATATGTGTGAGATCATCATCATCTCTATCAATGCCTATAAACATAAATTTAGATCCATGATATGATTTAAAAAGGATATTCACTTCATGGTTACTCATAATTGATCTCAAATGGTAACAAATTCTCTGCTTAAACATGTGTTTTGTCTGCCCCATATAAACAGAACCACATGTACCCTATGCCAAGTAAATTATATGTGTGGGGTATCATACTTGATGAACTGGTGAATATCATAGCATTTTGAAGTATTTTTGGAAGTAAAAACATCTGTTTTGACCACATATGTGCAAATTTTATAAAACCCAAAAGGAAAACTGCTTTGAACACGTTACCTTGTCTGGCTTATTTAAGCTCTTGTATTTAAATGCTGAAAATGTTCCTTTAAATTTCTAATAACTGAATATTTACCACTCAGTACATTACAAGAAAGGTGTCATTTAACAAAAGGATCTAGTGTTTATTATTAATATCTTTGATTGGAAACACATTGATACCAAAAGCAATGGTCAATCAGAGCTGTGCACTGGACTCAAGTTTTGAATGTTTGCATTGAGCTACATCACCTCTGGACAAAACCAATGTTTCTTCCCTTACAGTTTTTAACTTTTTTTGGGAGGTGATAATTCTTAAATATACATCTAGATTCCAAATACTTAGATACCCTGTCAAATTCTGTTCGTATGTCACAAATGCCTCTAGTTCTGATAAACTGACATTTGAAAAAATTATTGATCACATTTATTTAACACTTGTTTACCAGGGAAGTCCAACTTAGAACAAAGCCAATTTTCAGCAGAGGCCCTGGGGAGAAATGTTCCAGACGTAAGTCTTTCAAACGTGGGAAGAAACCAGAGCACCTGGAGGAAACCCACACAAATGCAGGGAGGACATGCAGACTCCACTCAAAGGACACTCTAGCTGAGAATCAAACTGGAGAATCTCTTGCTGTGAGGTGACAATGCTACCCCTGCACCACTGCGCTGTCCACATATCTTAGGTAGCATCTACCATAACTCAAATAAGCATTTTTGGAGAAAGGTTTCCTACACATAGTTATATACAAATTTCCTTCTAGCATTTTTGTTAACAACATATCCATAAATTATATTGTAAATAATTCAGATTTATATGTAAACTGGATTTCAAACTCATTTGTATTCAGATAAGTATATAACTGTCATAAACTCTGATGGTCATCTTTCCAAACTAAGCATAATTCATCTAGGAAATGTATCTAAACATCCAATGAAGAAATAAATATATTTCTGCTTGAGTCATATGTATGTATGTATATATATATATATATATATATATATATATATATATATATATATATATGTATATCTATTTTATATATATATATATATATATATATATATATATATATATATTTATTATATATATTTATCTGTATATCTATTTATCTATCTATCTATCTATATATATATATATATATATATATATATATATATATATATATATAGGGTATATTATATTCCCGAAAGCCGACAATGTCGAATCTGACATTGTCGACACGAGAATATCGAACGCTCAGAATCTCGAGCGTGTAAATAGAAATCTCCATAAGGGGAGATTTCTATTTACTGCAATGTAGTGCAGTCCCAGAGTTGGTATATTTAAGTAGCGGGGGTGTGGGGGGTGCAGCCCCCCACATGGGAGGTGCAGGGGGGCTTTCCCCCCTGCTTAATCCTGTTAGGGTACTTTTTTCTTTCTTTTTTTTGTCTTTTTATAAGGTCGATGTTTGAAGATATCGACCATATGGTGTCGACCATATGTTGTTCAATGTTTTCAAATGTTGATCTTATAATATAGACCCTATATATATATATATATATATATATATATATATTCCAAATGCACCATAAATAGAGGCAAAAGCTGCTCCATCATGGTGCCTCTTAATTGTAGATAGCAATCACTCTTAAAATAAAAAACATTATTGGTTAATACCAGTTCAACCATTTCTAATAGAAAGGAATTGAAATCACATTGATAAAGTTAAGCATACCTCAACCAAAATCTCAGAACATGAACTCCTCCCTCATGAGGTATAGATAATGACTTAACATCCATGCTGCAAAGATGCCACTCAACTTGCATGTCTGGGAGTACTTGAAAAATGCAGTATTATCTTGCAGTCTATATCTTACCTGCTCCAAAAAAGGTTTTAGGCATGAGCTAAGAAACTTGGACAGGACTTCCATAAGGGATCCTTTACCACAAACTATATGTCTTCCTGGAGACAATTCAACACATTTATGTAGCTTAGGTAATTTATACAAGATTTGAGGCGTATGATCACCCACCAGCAATTCTTGCATCAGGTCAGAAGCAATCAACTCATGTTCAAACCAATATTTTAAAAATTCCTGAAGTTGTTGCTTGAAATAATTACATAATTTGATAACTTTATGTAAAATATAGCATCATTAAGTTGGTTAAGGGCTTCCCCATTATACAAAAGTGAGTCCCATACAAGTACCCTTCTCCTTTGTCTGCTTGTTTGATTATAATATCCTGCTGTGATTTCATTTTTTTCAGAGATAAAGCTAACTCTTTTATGAGATTATTGAATGTATGGCATTTGTTAAATATGTCTTTGGTAAAATGCAAGTCTTTAATAACTGCTACTACACAGCTTTCACCAAAGGATGATATGGAGGGGGGGGGGGAGTTAAAGGTTGACTTTTATCAAAAAATCCACTTCAGCTGTATGTCTATCAGAACCTCTAGTATGAAATTAACATTTCAGGTTTAAATTTCTGCAAAACGTTTTCATATCTTTCACAACCTTAATTTCACAAATAAAAGTTCTTGAAACAAATGTGAAATGTACAATTGCATGCTACAGTAGGTCTGTCATTGAGGTGATTTATGCATCAGTAGTTTTTTCCCTAAATTCCATTGGTCAATTATTTATTAGTTTTGCATCTGTTTTATTATACTGCTTGTCAAGCACTATACACCTTACTAAGAATCTTATCCTGTCCCATCTTACTTTTGTTACCTTTTACTTGAATATAGCTGTATTTATTGATTTGTTGTCAGACTAACTGATTGTGCTGGATTCTCGTTACTTTGTAATAAAATATACTGCAAACTACAAAAAACATGCCAACCCATTGCAGAACTGCTTCTCTCCTCTAATACATCATCAGAAGGTGGGGCTGGATGGCATGGAATCAGTAATTGGTCAGCTGCTCAGCATATTGTTAACAGAAACACCAGTTTAATAAACTTAACAAATATAGTCCAGCTGAAGAAACTAAAGTAAAAACAACACATTTTAGAATAAGAAGATCCACTTTACAAGATGGAAATATAATTATAACAAAAAAATGGTAAAAAAAAACTTGCACTTAATTTTAAGTGAGACTTTAAAGACATATTTAAAAGAATAGGAACACATTTCCCACAAACAGCATGTCACAACTACAAAAGAAAATGTTCAGCTTTAGATACATAACAGATGGGTTTTAACCTTTCAACATTAGTATCAGCCAGTTCAAGTCTATGAGTATCAGTATACTAGAAGGGCTGGTGTGATATTACCCTGTACCATTACTTTGTATTGCCATCCTGGTGTTGACTCAGTCATTTTAATGAAGCACGATCTGTTACTAAGTTAAAAGGGTCTATATTAGAACACCGAACATTCAAAATGTCAAATGTTCTAATATCGAACCCTAGCAATCGGAAAAGAAAACACTGAACATTCGGAACAGCGAATTTTTTCCTAGGGAAAAAATTTGCTGTTCCAAAACACATACACACAACACAAGCACAGCAAACAAACAGCAATCCACACACATACACCTAAACTCTAACACCTAACCCTGCACTAAACTATACAAACACCACTAACTGTCCACTTACCTTAACCCAAACCCTAACCCTAAGATCCGTCATTATCGCACAGTCACCTCACCCGCGCCCTAACCCTAACTCACCTAACCCACCTTAACCCACATGTCCACACAATCGTACACTTACCTGACCTGCACCCTAACCCTAACTCACCTAACCCGCCCTAACCCACATGTCCACACAATTGCACACTTACCTGAACCCGACCGTAGCTTTCCACCAGAGCACTGAAAATACCAAAGCAACAGAAACAAACAACCAAATTATTTCCCTAGGAAAGAATTTGGTTTCCTGTTACTTCGATATTTTCAGCGTTTGCTGAAAACGGGTCGATATTAGAACACACAACATTTCAAATGTTCGGTGTTCTAATATAGACCCAGTTAAAGTGTATGATTAAAAGATAGTGTTTTAGTGAATAGAAGGCCCACTTCAAGCCAAGCATAACATTTTGATGGCTATTTTTTTACAGTGTTACTTAACTTTTGACTGAGTTAGAATACTGCGTACTCTTTACCTTGAATATCTTGGGATAGAATAGATCCCAGACTAACTTCTAATGCATCTGTATACCAAATATATTTCTTAAAAAATCAAGAGTCACTAACACTAGTTTAGAATATAATAGCCTTTTACTTCATTAAATGTTCTAGCTGCCACAAAACCATTGGACATTGACAGTTTTCCCTTTTGTGAATTCAATCAAAGGATAGGCAATAGTTGTAAAACTATATACAAAATGTCTGCATACCAACCTAGTCCAAGGAAACCATTCACCTTTCTTTTGGTGGAATGTATAGGCCATTTTTTATATCTTCAACTTTTTCTAGCTAAGGTTTTACCACCTTTCTTTCCATGTTTTTAGTGCATTAATGTGTATTCTGTCATTCTCTTTCCAGGTTGTCTAAATTTGTAATCGACTGCATTTATTCTTTAAATCACCTCAAAAAGGCCTTCCTAATTGGCCAGCATTTTTTTCTACATGGAAGGTACTAATAAATAATCTCCTAGGTTAAATTATCTAAGTTAACATCTTCATTAAAGACTTGTATCTCTTGAGTTTTCTGCATGTGCTGCCTTTACTAAAGGCATAAACTGATTTTTCTTTCTCCTATAAGCTGACATAAAGTTCTGTCTTGATTTTAAATGGACTCTACTCTTCTTCTCAAGTCTCTTTAACAATGTCAGATATACCTCTGGGATGCCTGCCATATAAGAGTTCAAATGAGATAAATCCAACTGAAGCTTGGCATCTAGAAGGTAGGGTAAAAACCAGTCCCAGTTCTTACCATCTACATCAATGGCCTTTAAACATAAATCTCAGTGCATTATTTAACCTCTTTACTAAAGCATCATTCTCTGCATACTACAGTGAATTTTTTAATTGATTAATTTTAAAACATTGTCACAGTTGATGCTATACTCTAGGCATAAAGGGTGTGCCTTGGTCAGTAAGTATATCTTTAGGGATGCCCTACATTAGCATTAGATTTTTTGCAGTGCTACAGCTTATAGAAATTTTGTAACATAGTCAAGTATTTCTAGTTTGTACTGTTACCCATTGTTATGATTAGTGGCCCCACAATGTCTATAGTAATGCATTCAAACAGAAATTCTAAAACTGGTATTCCAGTCAATGGATTAAATCCAGAATGGGATGTAGTTTTCTAGGGTCTTCGACATGAAACGCATATATGTTTTATTTATTTCATTATACCTGGATAATAAAATCTGTCCATCCCCAAGTGACCTCTTTACATGTGACTACAGATTAATTTCTTATTGCCTTGTAAGGGTTTGGCACTAACAACTGATGTAGAATTCATTCCCTATCTTTACTTACTTTATATAAGAGTTAATTTTTTAACTCAAACTACAGGTAAGAAGTAATATATTTTCCTATAACCTTATTTATATTCTATTGTGCTCTTCTTAACATTTAATCTTACTAATGCAGGGTCACTTTTTTCACCAGTTTGTCTGAAGGTGGAAAGTAAAGCTTAATCTCCAAAAAAAAAAATAGGCAAGGGAGCTTCTTCTATGTCTTCACCTACAAAACGTTGCTCTATACAAAAATCTGTTCCTTTATCTCCTTCTTGTTAGGTGTGTTAGTATGCCATACAGTGTCTATATATGCCCCCTCCCCCATCTTCTAAAGTGCTTTAAACTGAGGGAAATGCTTTCCTATTGTAATAGCATGCGTCAAACCAGGAATTAAAGCTACAGAATACAAAGTGCTTGAAATTCCACATGTGTGAATGAATATTCCGTTCTATTACCACAAATACAAATCACTTCCTCCTTCTTTTGTTTGTTAATAATCTTATGGTTACATGTATGGGGGTGTATAACAAGAGTTGCACTGCATTTGGAATCTAGCAGAGCTTGAACTTCTCTTCCTTCTGTAAATATAGTATACATTACTAAACTTGGTTGTACCATAATGACAAAATACTGACTCAGTAATCTTAGTCTAATGATAATCTAATTTTGTTCCATTTAGTAAGAACAATTTAATTTACAGCATGCATATTTCCTCTACTGGCATTCTTTTCAGTATTGGTGGAACAAAATCTGTCTTTGTAACCTTCTTTATCCACATTGGAAACAACTTAAATCATTCCTTGGTATTTTTATTTCACAGAGGATTGCACATTTTTGATGAAACTATATCTGGAAGCAGTGAATTTAGTTTGAAATAATAGGTCATTAATTAATAAATGTTCAACTAGTTACTAACTTGTCAGAGTTTTTGATATCACTTTGCAATGCCCACTTTCTGATGTTACTAGACCATGTTCTTTCGAATCTGTCCACTGCTAACATTTCTGAAAGTTTCATTTATCTATTATTATCAGGATCTAACTACAGTTTATAACATCTTTATATCACACAACTGAGCTATTACTAGTTGCCCAGCATTGAAATTTAGTTTGTGGAATTTTGCAGCTTACATTTCAGAAGTCATCCCAGCTCTAGCTAACAAAAGCTTTTTAGGTTTTTCATAGTGAGTCTAATCACTCCTCTCCATGGCATTGAAAACTGTTTTAGGTGGGAATACATACTTTAGCATATTTTGGCCTGTCCCAGTTTTCTTGTGTGACATATATTTTGAAAGTTATCAAATAAGACCCAATGTCATTGTCTTTGTTTCTTAATGGCACATGCATTTCTGAAGAAAGCAGTCACATTAGCAAGTTATACTAGTTGTTGCAGCTGCACAAGCTTCTGGTTAGTCTCTACCATAGATTTTATTAAGTCTTTCATTTATTCTACCATGACTGTAGGTATGAAAGTATGAATGTAAGTAGGTATGTAGGCCATGAGAGACTCATAGCAGGAAGACAAAATTCTTGCCAGGAAAGTGAGCACACCCAAGTAAAAGCAATCAGTCTCATATCATGACAAACCAGGAAATGCAAATCTCCCAGAAAGACAAATCTCTGATTTTCAAATTCTACATGACAATTATCTCAAAAATACCAAGCGCTTGTCAGCAGAAGAATATCAAGGAACTGCTTTTTGGCAATTCCCTGGCTTAATCTACATGCACAAACCACTAGTGTTGTCTTTGCAAACACAAGTTTATTTCTTCCAGGAAAAGGACTGCATGTTATGGCTTAAGGCTCTAGGACTCAGCTAGGTCTCACTCCACACCTGTACATTTTCTACAAGCCAAATATATCCCAGACTCCAAATGAGCCATTTGACTCCAGGAACAGCAAATCTTCAGGTCAAGCTCCTGTTCTACCCCACAATGATCTTCCCAATTTAGAAACTAAAACAAATATGAGCACTATCTCAGATTATGCTAACTAGTGGGAATAAATATCAACAGTGCTAAGGCAAAAATGTGTTAAGGAACAGCAGACAAAGTATAGTAGAAATTAAAGGGTGTTAAGATATTAGGTACTTATACAATATTTCCAAAAATGTCCACTACTGAATTACTGACAGACCTATTAGTGAATGATTTGAGAGGCAATGTAGTTTACCCAGCACAACAACCAATTATACCCCTCCATAAATATCTAGAGAATCCTCCTTTCTACTTCAAAACTATATAAATATCTACAGAATTATTCTCCCTTCTATTTCAAAACTATAACAAAAAATAAAGTATTACACCTACTTGCAAAGATAGACTGCAGTTATAAATCTGATTTTCACACAATGTCCCCTACTTTACTAAGGCTTGGAAAGTGTCTACTGTGTAAACCAATAACTTTTATTTAAATTTAACCCTCAAAAAAAGGTTGTACCATACAGTTTTAAACACATAATAACACTGATGTATGCTAAGATTGCTTGTCTCTCTAAATGTTCTGATTTCATTCCAGTAACTAGCCAATGTCCATTAGCAAAGATTCTGGAGAAAAATATATAAGCAGGTGTTAAATTGCATACAAATATAAGACATACTAACTGACAAACTAAATGGCTTTTGATCCCATTACAGTATAATGACAACAATATGTACAATTAACTGATAATATATATGCAAATAAGAATGTATAACTCGATACTGGTGTTCATTACTTTACCTAAAATGGACATTTGAAACAATTGATCATATATTACCACTGGTAAAATTCACAGGCTGATGCATTTCTAAAGAAGTAATGCAATGATTTGGTGATTTTCTCACTAATACAACATTTATAATACTTTGTCCTAATATGTAAACAGAAACAGCTGCTATTACTAAGGGTGTTTCACAACGAACAATCCCTGGACCACTACTACTTTTGATCTTTATAAATGATTTTCCCTTTTACCTATTATACTTAAGTTTTCTCCTGTATGCTGATAACGTTATTCTTATCAGACCATCTAAAAGTATCAGCACCATTGCCAACTTACTACAACAAGATTTTAAACAAATATGGAACTAGCCAAGTGTCAGTAGGTCAAAAAACATTGTAATGGTATTTGGTATACCTCAAAATCTTAAATCATTTGCATTATTTCTATTACAGACCCTACTGGAACACCTGCATCTTAAAACAATATAGCAAATATATTTAAGGATATTATTGGATCAAACTTATAAAATACTGGATCAATCTTTATTCTTTAGTAATCACACAGAAACTCAAGTTAACAAAATATTGCATTAGTTTAACACCACTTATAAAAACACATCTAATTGCAGAAGAAACAAGAAGAACCACTGCAACCAATACACTGGTACTGAGGCTGGAATATAATTTACGTATTATAACACCTCTGACAGCTCATAATACTTCCCTTACAAAATACACAGAAAACAGAATTTTATGATTCATGTACTTTGCTAAAGAGAACCATTGCGTAACATCAAAGAGAGGGAAATGGTTGTCAGTAACAGCATGGAAACCATGTTTTAACTTAAATGACAGCTACTGCCCACTTCCTGAATAAACTAGTTGCATAAAGACAACCATACTTATTGAAACATTCAGAAGGAATACGGTCGGCCCACCACAAAAGTTATCAGGCACTGATAAGGCTTTTATAAAACAGCAGTGTGTGTGTGTGTGTGTGTGTGTGTGTGTGTGTGTGTGTGTGTGTGTGTGTGTGTGTGTGTGTGTGTGTGTGTGTGTGTGTGTGTGTGTGTGTGTGTGTGTGTGTGTGTGTGTGTGTGTGTGTGTGTGTGTGTGTGTGTGTGTGTGTGTGTGTGTGTGTGCCCGTGTGTGCCTGTGTGTGCGTGTGTGTGTGTGTGTGTGTGTGTGTGTGTGTGTGTGTGTGTGTGTGTGTGTGTTTATATAAGCTAGGGATATCACTTCTGCTTTCCTAGGTGCAGTATAGCTGATAGATATTATCCCTGGAATAACAATGTCACTGTGTGGCATCTCTATATGAAAGTATACTTTGTGTCCAGTGCACATACACAACACACATATTGTACAGCATTAGAGAGTTCATCTTTATGAAAGGGTCCTCTGTAGAGACAGGTATATAAAGCACATGTACTGTATAACTACCCAGAATATGCATACAAGGTATAGAAATTGTATACCTTCCTGAAATGTAGTATGTTAAGTAACAGTAGACTATAATGGTACAATGGTAATGCTTGTTATGTCGAGGGCAGTATGCACTGTTATTGTGAACATAGTACTGTATATTGAACAATTTATAGCTGTATGCATATGCTTATCATTCCTGTTTTATGTTGACCATGTGGCCCTGGTCATGGTTGAAAAGGGTCCAAGGCATACTTTTCAACTGTTCAGATTTTTGCAGAATGTCCAGATTTTTGCCTCATGTTTTAGGTCTGTTCCTCAAAAAATGTGTGATTTTCAGGCAAATCATTTAGGACTGAAGTCACTAAATAACAACAATAACAATTTGAGCTTCATACTTCATTTCCTTCAGAAAAGGCATGCTAACACAATGTATTTTATTTCCCACTTTTTAAGTTTATAAAAGCAATATTTAAACTTTGTCCTTATGTCCAGGCCTTTGTCCCCCCATTATTTTTGGTTTGTCCAGATTTCTTGTGGTGAGAGGTTGAGAGGTATGATCAAAGAACCAAGTTCATTTATCCAGTTAACCAGCTAACTAACAAACTAATTAGCTAACTAATAATCAACTAACTAAATAAATAAATAAATATTAGCATCCTGATTTCCTGTGTCATGCTACAAACTTTTGTACAGAACTAGGAGGCAATTAATGTGTCACTATTCTGTCTGATAAAACCAATTATCATAATAATTCTTCTGCTTTGGCTTTTCAAATTCCTCCTGGTTTGAGAGGTCATTCATCTAAATAAATTCTTCAAAAATGTATTTTAACGTTACAGTCAGTTTTGTTTTATTTTATTTTACAGACCATTAAAACTGAATATATATAAAAAATATATATATATATATATATATATATATATATATATATATATATATATATATATATATATATATATATATATGGATCCCTATCACATGGTCGACAGGCCATATGATCGACACTCATTCGGTCGACAGTTCATTTGGTCGACAAGCAGTTTTATGTGGGGGGCTATGCCCCCCACACACCCCCTAACTATATATATCAACTCCAGGGTTGCACAACATTGGGGAGGGGGGCAAATCTGTCTGTCGACCAAAAGAATTGTCGACCAAATGAGTGTCAATCAAATGGCTTGTCGACCATCTCAGGTAGACCCATATATATATATGTGTGTGTGTGTGTGTGTGTGTGTGTGTGTGTGTGTGTGTGTGTGTGTGTGTGTGTGTGTGTGTGTGTATATATATATATATATATATATATATATATATATATATATATATATGTGTGTGTGTGTGTGTGTGTGTGTGTGTGCATGTGCAGGTGTGCTCGTGTGTGTGTGTGTGTGTGTGTGTGTGTGTGTGTGTGTGTGTGTGTGTGTGTGTGTGTGTGTGTGTGTAAGTGAAAGAGAAAAGTAAAGACATGGACAATTTGCTTCTTAGAGAGGAATAGTCGTGTATTGCACTATACCACATGGTCCCACATTCTTGCTGCTTGCATGTTTCTAGTCAGTGATCGCTACCCCTTGAAGTTTGAAAAATACAATGAGATATTACAACCTCACACTTAGTATATGTTTTTTGTTTTATTTTTATTTACAGCTTTTTTGCACTGACAGTTCACTGTTTTCACCATTTAGAAAATTGCAATTACAGACCTCAGAATTTCATCATGAACCCTTAAAAATGATGAAAGGCATTATACCAACTGAATTTCATACACTACACTTTGGAAAGGATATGTTCATCTAGTACAACAGTGGCAATTTATTGCCATCTATATTGCTGATTCAACCCAATATAAAAGAAATAAACAAAACGTATCTGTTACTCACAGATATTTTTTATTACAGGAACTCTTGCCGTGTTTTTTTTTTTGTTTGTTTTTCTGCAGTATCATCATAGAAGAAATATATCCCCAAAGGCTATTTGTTGAACTAGAAAAAGCCTGATGTCAATATAATAAATCTGCTGAACAAGATCAGGATATCCTAGGGGGATATTTTATGTACATTTGCTTAGATCTGGTGCCACTATATACTTGAGGCTTTCTACTTTTTGCACTTGACTTTGTTTGTTCAATAGCTGACTGCATAAGCTGCCCATCAGGATTTAATAGGAAACATACTCATCTTTTGGCCTGGAAGTAAACCCACTATTAAACGCAGGCCTATAACTGTGATCACTGTGAAATCAAGCCTACTGTGGATTACCTGTGGATTCACCAGGGAGTATCTCCACTGAGAAAAAAAAGGATGGTATCTGTGAAAGGGAGTATGGCATAGCTAGCCACAGGGCCAGTACAAGAGATGTGACACAAAGCCCAATCTACCCAGAGAACAAAACAGTTTCCCATGCAACCATTTGAGAATATAACCTGCCAATATGTTCCACTGAACATAGCAACAACATAGTAGTACTTCAGTTGTCGTGGATGTCAAACAGACCCACTGATACAAGGAATTTGTAGCTTGAGAAATAGTCCTCAGTATTCATAGCGTCTCCTGTGAAACAATACATTAGATATAGAGGTCCTGATAGAATAAACAATACTGTATGTTGCAATGTCTTCCAAGGCAACTTTTTTCATTTTTGTCATATACAAAGTGGAGCTTTCCCTAGTTACTATTCTAGTCACCTGATAATGTCAATAAAGCTGTCTATGGGCTGTATTTGCAGAGAAAGTACAGCTGTGTAACTTGAACTTACCATAACAGTAGATATTCGAATGATCACTGCTGCAGTAGCCTTAGCTATAAGGGTTATATCCTGCCAATGATATAACAGCTGGCCAGCTTCCAAAGCTCCAGGGCACCTTCCACATGGTCAAATGGTCAAATAACTCAAGCTGAGCTAACTAAAACACTAGTTTGGGTGCAAAACCCTTCAGAGATTTCTTGCCAGCAGGGAGAGATGGGATGAGTCCTGAAATGACAATGATAGGAACAAGAAAAAATAAATGTTCACACCCTGGCATAAAAAATCATTCCAAGAAACAAGGATGGAGGGAGGGAGTGGCTACTGCAGCAGTGACCATTTGAACATCTACTGTTATGATAAGTTCAACTTATACAACTGTATTATATTCATCATATTGATCACTGCTGCAGTAACCTTGGCTATATGGGTAGACTACCACAGCTAGCTACATTTGGGAAATGGAAGAAGAGTCTAGGAGCCCCTGGAGAATGAACCTAACAAAGCTTGGTCTGGACCTAGAGAAGAAATCAAGCTTATAGTCCTTTGTAAATGTACATACACAGGGCTAAATAACAGGTTTGAGAATACTTCTACAATCCAACACTTTCCAAAAGCCATAGGTGAAGCCGAGGTCCTGGTAGTGTGGGCCTTGACCTTACCTGCAACAGATTTACTATGAAGAGTATAAGAAAAGGTAATAGCCTTAGACTACCATTTGAAAATAGTCTGTTTTGACACAGGTTGTCACTTCTTCTAACAATCACAAGAAATAAACAAAACTGATCCAAAGATCTTAAATATTTAGTTCTGTCAAGCTAGTACCTCAGTTATCCGTGAGCATCCAAGATATGGAATATCCTTTCTACCTCTTTTTAAGTTCAGGAAAGAAAATCTGGAGATGGATAATTAGGCTTAAAGTAAATTTGCATACCACTTTAGACATCAAAGAAGGATTAATTCTCAAATAAAACCTGTCCCTAAGGAAAATGAGATAGGAATGACTCATCATAAGAGCTTGCAACTCAGATACACTTTTTGCAGAGGTCAGAGCAATCAGTAGAACTGTTTTCCATGTTAAGAACCTCAAGTCAGCCAGATTAGCTGCTTCAAATGGAGCAAGTATTAGCTTCTGCCCTGGTCCTATCCACACAATATTCCTCATACATAATGTAGAATGTCTGTAAAGTGAGATTGTACTGTGAGGTATGGAATATGGAAAAATGTGGATACCCTGTAGCTTGCAATAAGATATAACTTTGTGAACACGCGTGTTGCAGTGGATAGTCCAAAGGGTATGGCAGAGAACAATAATATGATTCAGGCACACAAAACCTTAAGAAACATCTGAAGTTTAGATGAATAGGGATGGGATGAATGCATCTTTTAAGTCTAGTGTTACCCGGAAACTTGAAAGAGGAAGAAAAGGTTACAGGTTGTGAAGCAACATCATTTTGAATTTGGACACACTCACAAACAGGATTAGAAAAGAAATATCCAGAAATAGTCCCCAAGCATTTTCTTTCTTTGGCACAAGAAATATCCTTAAGTAAAAACCCTTCCTCACCTAGTTCTATCACTCCTTGGGATAGCATGTGATGAAGAACAGATGGAAGCAAAAGAGTATGATCTAAGGTCTGTAACATTGCTGAAAGATTTTCAGAACCCATTTGTATGAAAAGTCTGTTGCTAAAGAGAAAAACAGAGATTTAGACTTACTGGAATAAGAAAGGGGCCAGGGTGGGAGGGGTCACAAGGTCTCTTGAACATTCATTAAGATTTGTTGGACCTTCCTTGGTTTGGGGAGTTTAGAGACTTCTTTTTGGAACCCCCTTTGACATTTCTTTTTAAACATCTGTTTACCTGTGACCGTTTCATCTGTTTTTGCCAAAACTGGATGAGGAAACAGAACATCCCTTGGACAATTTGGAAAAGAAGGGCTGAAATATCTTAAAGATTCCCTGGATCAGCTTACCCCTTTCATCACATTTTTGATCACCTTGCAGCGGAGATGCCAAACACTACATTTCTTTCCAAGGGAGAATTTAAAATCTTGTTTTTAACATCCTCTGGGAAGTTCTGAGATTGCAGTCATAACCTCCCCAAGCCAGTACCAGTGGCAATAGCCCCTGAAGAAAGTATGAACAGAGTCATACACACATTGCAAACATGGACTGCAGACCTGTGCAATAGAAGAAGCTAAGTTATTTAAAAAAGATTTTCCTCACAAGAAGAAACTAAAGACAAAATATACATACTTTCACAATTTGTCAAAAAAACTTTAACATATGGGCCTAACAATTCAAAATTTTGAAGCTCAAATTTGCAGAAGTATACACCTTTTCCCGTATCTATGAATAATGTTCCCATCCTTATCAGGAAGAGTAGGATCAGAGTTAACTAAGTGTTTAGTAGCAGTGGGATCAACTAAAGCTATAGCTGCTGAATCAGGTTTGTGAATAGTGTATAAAATGCAAAATACTGAGAAACATTATACATCCTATCTGCCCTTTTATTGGCAGTTGGCTATCAGGAAAATTGCAGGCAGTAACAAGCAAATCCTGTAAAGCAGACAAAACATGAGGAATGGGTACGGGTTCTGAAAAATCCTTCTGTAACAACTCACAGTTTTTTCTGATCGACTAAGAAACCTTAGTGTTCTACCAGTGAAACCATTAAGCTATCCTCTGAGTCTGAATCAGAAATTCAAGGAAGAAAAAAACTGTATCACCCCTGCATCTTCCTGTTCAGATACAGAATCTTGAATCTCTTCAGAAAAAGATGAATCCCTCCTTCTTTTACCAGAAACTGCTTCACAAAAAGATCAATAGCCTGAATTAAACCCTGAGCCCAACCCATTAAATTACTCCTATCCAGAAGCATAGGGTGGCTCTACCAACACCCTGTGCCAGTACCACAAAGCAGCATCCTACCCCTTCAGCTCTTCAACTGAAGAGCAAAAAAAAAACACTTCACTGTATTATTAAGCCAATCTCTACATTTTAAAGCAGTTACATCCATACAACCCCCCATCAGCTCTTCCATTCAACAGCAACAAAAAAAAAAAAAGCTGCTGATACTTGTACTGTACACCAGCCAGGTTGCCAGATGCATGGCATGCCCCCCCCCCATCCTTCCTGCCCCAGCCATTCAGGTCCCATTTTTGTGCATTGCCCAAGATCCTCCTTCTACTCTGCACATATGTATACAAATGTTTTTAAACTGTAACACACTACTTGCTACAAATGTAGCAAACAGTTGCTACAGTTTATTCCCTACCTGCACAGAAAGCTACAGCATTCATGTATTAGTTAAAAAAATAAAACATCTTTTAAACTGTAGCTAACTGCTTGCTACAAGTATTAAAGGTAGCAAACAGTTGCTATAGCGTATGCCCTGTCTGCACAGACCACTAGGCCACTCCTGTCTTAGTTAAGAAAATACATGTCTATTAAACTGTAGCAAACTGCTTGCTACAAATGTAGCAAACAGTTGCTATATTTTAGAACACACACAGAGTGCTGCAGCACTCAGATTTCACCACAAAAGCCAGTACTGCACTGAAGAGAGATTGGGACTGCTGATCGCACCCCCCCACCCCAAACATTTGTGCCAGGGGCAGTTTTCCTTTTCACCTGCTCCAGCTATGTTTCTGCACCTATCCAAGGAAATTTGAGGAGGAGTAAATGCATGCTTAGTTTTCTGTTTCTTTTCGACAGGTAAAATAGGGCCAACCCCATTACTAATGGCAGCAGCTACTTCCCCAGGGATGACCACAGCAGTCTGACACAACTGGGAAAACTTCCCTTTTCTCTCTCTGAGGACTGAGAATAGTGTCTCTCCCTTGCCATTGAAGGGAATCCTAACAGCCTCAGAGGAAGTGGCTAACTTCAGGTTCATAGTGGCTCTAGGTGCTACACAGAAGGATCCAGGGTAAAAGATAAGGAACAACAAATTGCCACAGCAGAGCCAACCACCTCTGGCTGAGGCAAATTGTTAGCCTGCTGTGGTGGCAAAGATTGTTTGCTTAACTTTTTCTTTTTGTGGCTGGAAGAAGGACCGACCATGGGACTGGTGGTATGTTCCATGGTCAAGCTAAAATTGGTGCTTCCTTTCAGGGGAAGACAAGCAACACTTGCCAGTAAACTCTACCAGTCTGCAAAAGTTATTTTGTTGACAAAAATATACAGTAAAAATCACTTTAAAACATTATGCCAACCCTACAAAAAAAAAATAATAAACATGATTTCTCTACATAAAAAATGTTCTAAATTACTTTACACTACTTTTACACTGACAGAAAAAAAACAAGTGTTCTGTTTAAAAGTGCATTACATTCTAGAGACAGTCCATTAAAATACAATACTATTAGTTTTAAAATAACTTCCCTGAACAAGAAATTAATAAAACATCAACAAAATTAAGAAAATTATTTTTTTCCCCAAAGGGAACTTAGCTACCCAGCAAAGGAATGTGCAAGTTCACTGTCAATCTTCAAAGGCATCAGACGAGCATATTGTTGTGCAGCAGTAAAGCTCTGAAGGGCTTCATGCCCAAACTAGTCTTTTAGTCAGCTCAACCTAAGCTGCTTGACAGTTTGAGTGAAAGTTGCACTAAAGCTTTGGAAGCTGGCTGGTTGTTATAACTTTGGCAGGATATAACCCATAGAGCTAAGGCTACTGCAGCGGTGATCAATATGGTAAACATTAAACAATGTGCAGTAAAATGGGTAAAAATGTTCAAGCATCTTTGATGTTAGTATATCATAGCATTTGAAATGAGATTTAAACAAAGTGCCAAGTAGGTTATGCAAGAAAACGCATTACACCATTTCACAAACCTCTTGTTATATACCCACTCTTTCAGGATAAGAGATGCCCACTCACTCATTTTTATATGATACCATGACTACATTCACTAATGTGTGAAAGTTTACATTGTTCGTACAAACGGTTTTATGCTTCTAACATGTTAAAAAACTGCATTATAGAACTGCAACCTGCTCATATCAATAAAATGTCAAGGTGCAGCCGCATCCCATATAACACATGTAAGTAATGGCCCTAGTAAGAATTTATACAGAGAATGATCCTTTTGTCTAAATATTTATTCCTTAGATTATATGATGATGAAGTTTAAATGCCATATAGCTTGAAGATATAGTACTTGTAAAGCAGAGATAGCATGGTTCTAAAGGCATAGCATAGATCTAAGAAGGAGATGCAAAATCAAACTTTCCAGATACACATTTCTTCCAGAATAGCAAAATATGGTATGTCTACCAAAAGGAAATTGACAACAGATCAGTTTGCAAGCATCTCAACAAAACACCAGTAAGTCAGTGTTTCACTGTTTGATTTGGTGGATGTTTTTTCTGAATCATTAAACAGGTCTCACTGAGTAGAATTAATCAGTTTCCAAGTATTCTCAACAGTGACTGTGACCTACAATTGCTAGCCATGTGAGTAATGCATATATTGTATAAATGGTGGCACTATGCAATTCAGTGGATTTTAATTTGTCTAGTTTTCATTACTGAGTCAGAAATACCAGTACATCCTGAGAAAATAATCCAAAACTTCTGAATTATGACCACAGTGTGAATATATTAACATAAAACATAGTAGCATGCTGGCTGTAGGATGAAAATCAGGTGAAAAGTTGTGCAACATATACATACTTACTAAATAAATAAAATTATTTTAAAGTAGGGGTCATATATAAAACTGTGAACTTAAAAGAAGTACAGTTTCTGTTAAAAAAAATTAAGACATACTAGCTAATTCTCTTGCCTGACTTTGTTGTAAACATTATTTCCCTATCTCTACTAAGTGACAACTTGGCTAAATAACAAACAACTCCAAATCCAGTAAACACCATAGCATATGCTGAGCTGTTTACAAAATCTCTGCACAGCCATACTGATAGCTGTATACTGGGAGATGTGTAACTAATGAAGAGGCTGCTACTGGCAAACAACTTTACATTTCAGTGTTTCATCTACAAATTCAGTGCTTGCTGCCCTTGAAGAATTAATTGCTTATTTTACATTAAAAACAAACAAAAAAAAAATTGGTAAGCTGTTAATATTGCAATAGGGAATGACTGAAAAACTGACAAGTTCATAGTTACTAGGTATCTCATAAAAAGAATGACATACTTAGGAGTGTAGATCCCCTATCGCCCCTTATAATGCACCAAATAATCAGCAATCATATGGGTACTGCAATATCAGCACTCCATATACACGGTGTAGGAGTAGAATCCACAGCCTTCTGCACCAAACGCAATTATGATACTAACACTGCTTTCAAATTCTACAGCACAAACAGTGACTACCATTTGATAAACAAAATAGTTGAACACTGAAAATAGAATTGAAGTGTAAAACAATCCTGTCATTTACAGACTTTTTTACTATTAGCTAAACTAGTATGTAATAGGGAGTTGCAAACTATTTCAGAAAGAACTACTAAGATAACACATAAGAAATTAACTTGGTTGAAGCTTGAAAAAGTATTAGATGAAATGTAATCACAACAATGACATTATATATCTTATGGACATCGTAAATATTGTTCCATGTTATGATGTTTTTAAGATATATATTGAGCATATTTATATATCATATTTCTTGTATTATTTCAAGAAAATCAATAAAAATGTTTAAAAAAAAATAGACTTAGCATCACACAAATACACACACACACACACACACACACACACACACAAACACACACATACACACAGATCTGCCTTCTCTCTGCTCTCAGGGGTTCGTATCACGAAATCGAAGAGACTGGAGAGCGAATGGCTTTAACATCGGAAATGCCATTCATCAATGTGTTTTTTGTGAGATCACGGTACAATGAAGATCGGAAAATTTACCCTTTCCTCACTGTAGCGCAATCACAGAGTTAGTATATATAATTAGTGGGGGGTGGGGACTGTGCCCCCCCACAAGAGTGACTTTGAGGTATGACATTTTTGTTGTTTAAGCCGTTTGCTCTCCAAGCTTTTCAATCTTATGATATAGACCCTGCTCTCACACAGCAGCACATACACACACACACACATACACAGACCTTCGCTCTCACACAGACCTACTTTCTCTCACACAGCAACACACACATACACACACCTATTCTCTCACACAGCAATACACACATACAAACTCACCTTCTCTCTCATACAGCAATACAGACACACTATCTCTCATACGAACAGAGTGACTAGTTTTAATTTCATACACACATACACATACACACACTTTCTCTCTCATACAGAAACAAACGGACCTGCTAATTTAAATTATACACACACACATGCATTTACCTTCTCTATAAATGGAATGGCTGGTTTAAATTCCATGCACAAGTGTGGAATGGGATTACATCGGTACTGGTGAGAGTGCGTGCATGCAACACACACATGGTCCTCCTTAAAGGACAAGATGCTGCTAGTGCGGTGTTAAGAAGTATTTATATATATATATATATATATATATATATATATATATATATATATATACATGTATTTTGAAGATTCCTGGCCAGAGTGGGCCCCATAGCCACAGGGTCTTAGGCAACTGCCTGTGTCACCTAGTGCTGGATCTAGTACTGATTGTTGGGTGTACGTCTTTAGTACGACACATACAAAGATGCACAGACAGATGCAGAGTGCATTTTTAAAAGAAGAAATTTCACGCATAGTGTATCCTTAAAGGAGAAATGTAATTTGTTTGTTTATTTAAATTAAACGTTGCAGCAGCCACCTGCCCAGTGGACCCACCAATCCAGGGGGGTCCTAGACAATTGCTTAGGTCACCTAGTGCTGGATCCAGTTCTGGCTGACAGGTTCAGCTCAAATTTCTGTCCCCACTACCCCCTGCCCCCCAATAGTCTGAATGAAAAACTGCATACCACAATCCCCCAGCCATTACTGGGGAACAGATCATCAATGCATTTTCCAAGGTCAAAACCACTGCATTGATGGGCTCTGACAACATCCCAGAATGCTTAATAAATAGCATGAAACAGGAGCTCTCTTATCCACTTGAATCACTTTTCATCTGGAACCTACAGTCAGGTTTTTGTGCCCAAAGAATGGAAGATGGCTACAGTCATTCCCCAGCACAAAGGAGGTCCAGCCATTGATCTGGGTAACTACAGACCCATAAGTCTGACCAGCCTAATATGTAAGGCCATGGAAAGAATCACCATGGACATGATAAATAAGGACATAGGCAACCTGCAATCATGGGACCCACTACAGTTCGGCTTTGTTGAAGGAAGGTCATGCCTATTAAATCTGGGGGACTTCTTTGAGAGAGTCACCAAATTAAAAGTTGAAGGCAAGGCTGTGCACACAGCTTACCTGGACCTGGCTAAGGCTTTTGATACAATACCCCACTCAGGCATTATAGACAAGCTCACTAACATAGGTATAAACCCTTTTATCACCCTCTGGATAGCTAACTGGCTCATTGATAGGACCCAGGACGTCAAAATAAGTGACTCCACATCCACCAAGAGGCCAGTCACTAGAGGAGTCCCCCAGGGCTTGTTACTGGGCCCACTCCTTTTTGTCTTTTATTTCTCTGAAAAGGAAGCAAATGCTGAAGGTTTATGGCTGACTAAGTCTGCAGATGATTGCAAGCTGGGGGTTATCATCAACTCCACTGCAGACACTAGAATTCTTTAAATGCATAATTGTACAGTTTGGGAAGTCAACCATCCCAGCTAATTACCCTGTTGATAATATGCCCCTTAGAGTTGACCTAGTGGTCAAGGATCTGGGTATGCATGTAGACAGTAGCCTTACCTTCAACCACTATGTAGCCATAGTAGTGAGGAAATCCTTCTATATTGCACATCTTATAAGTAAAGGCACAGCATCTAGAGCCAAAGAGGTCATTATCCCACTGTACTCAGCTGTTATCAGACCACTCATGGGGCACAGTGCTCCTTCTGGTATGTACCTGACCAGGCATATGCAGCAACTAGGGTGACCTCAGAGGTTCCTTACAAAAAGAATACACGGCTTAATAAACCTGCCTTATCTAGAGCACTTTAAAGCCCTTTCCCTATACTCAGTCTCTTATAGTTTGTTGAGGGGTGATCTATGCCTGACTTAGAAGGCATCCACAAACCACACACCTATGAATCTCCTACATATTCGTAATTCAAATAGTACCAGAAATACTAGAAGGTCTTGGAACCTGAATTTTGTCTATGATTTAAACAGAACATGCTGGAGAGACAGATATGTATCCAAGACACTGTCCCTCTTATGGAACAAGCTTCCCGTACATGCGGAGCTGAGTTCATCTATTACCCAATTTAAGCACAACCTAGACCAGTGGATGGGAAATAGGAAATTTACATCGGGCCTGACACCCATGTCTCTTACGGATAGAGTTAGCTTACAAATGTCTGGCCCTCAATGTCCTATTTGGATACAGTGCTGCAGAGGGTTAGTGTTGTCACTTCACAGCAAGAGGTTCTCTGGTTTGATTTTTGGCTGGGGTGTATTCTGTTCAGGTCTGCATGTCCTCCCTGTGTTCATGTGGGTTTCCTCCAGGTGCTCCAGTTTCCTCCCACATTCCAAAGACATGCATCTGGAGCATTTCTCCTCAGGCCTCCACTGAAAATGGGCTCTGTCCCAGTCGTACTTTCCTAATAAATAAAATGTTAAATAAATAAATAAATTATTCTTTTGGGAAAAATAGGCTAGGCTTTGAAATGCCCACTTGGCCATCAACCTAGTAACAATTTACGAATATATGAAATATTTATGACTGTATATAATAAATCCAGTTTAAGATTTGTGACTTCATGTTTTAATAATACAAACTCATCATATATCCTTTAAATACATTAATTTGCTCCCATTATCTATGGATATAATTCCATTTAGGAAAGGTAAGATGTATATATTTATTGATAGTATTTCCAGATGAATAATTAATTAGAGCTAAGAACACTGTTGTGCTATGAAAAGTGTGATATGTATCTTTCTGTGTTAAGTTTTATATAGGTTATACCATTTGCGTATTTAAGACATACACAACAAGACATTTAAGGGATAATGAAGATGTAAAACAGATAATGTAATTGTTAAACATTTTCACATATGTTATGTGGATATTATTTCCACTTTTAAATGTAAAATTACGTTCATTACACAGTCTTCTTCAACACAAAAAATATAAAAACATTATGTGCATTTAAATACATTATAATCTTTTGATGTAGAAGGAATACAGATTTATATTTTAAATAACTTTAGTTTTAATTATATCTGCTCCTTTCTTTGACATAATTTTCTTGGATTATTTATTTGCTGTAATTATGCATATACCACTTTTTTCATTCCAATAAGACTACTAACCTAGGACTTAGAAAATTAGAGGACTGTCTCTAGGACAGTTACTAAGAAGTATTTTGTAATACAAAATTACACTTATAAAATATTATTTGAAAAGATGCTAGAACCAGGGTTTTGCATGGGAGGCAGTAACCCCTATGACTCATTGCATTGTCTATGTCCTCTCTTCTGTCTCTCCTCTCTCTTCTCTGTCTCTCTTTCTACTTATTATAACTAAATCCAGGAACTATGCAGAAAAGAAACGTTTCCTCTTTGCAGTGGTTACTGTATTTGAGTCAAAGAACCAGAAGCTGGCCAAACCCAGGATTTGTATAAAACTGCAGGTGAGCAATTTATATAGTAGTCTACTGTGATTTCTGTTAATTGCTCACTTGAGATATAACTCAGTGAATTTGATGGGTTTTTAGTTTTGCATTTTAATTAATTCACTCCAATGGAGCTCAGGAAGTTTGCACTGTAACTTCCAATGGGCCTTTTGACAGACTCAAATAATGTCCTCACATTTCAAATAAATGTTTATATCTCTGGAACTGTAGGGGTTATGAAAGAAGTATAAATGGCAAAACCTTCAGCACAAACTATTTTTATAGTGGTAATATTCTTTAGGTTCTAGGTCTTAAACTGAATTTTATAAGTCACAGTAAACACAGTAAATATTACATTTGTAATATTTTGTAATATCTCAGCAGCCACTTAAGTTACAAACATACTGTTAGCAGAATTTTATTCATCTAGTTGAGAGCTTTCAAATAAGGCTAAGGAGTTCTGTCTGTGTTACTTGAGTGTTGAAATACTTATAAAAATGATCTATAAAAATTAATATCAAAAACAACACTTAATATCTCTTTACCTACACTAGACAGAGGTCAAATATTAATGCAGTGGATTTGCCATTGTGTAAGCTTTAAGATGAAATATTTTAAAATGTTGTACATAGCATGTTTTTGGAATTATTGATGTAAACATGAACAAGCAATATTTGACGCCTAGAGGTGTTAGTAGGAGTTAACTGCAGACGCACCTGGAGGAGTCACTCGGATGTAATGAGTTAAGTATTTTTTTTTTCAATTATAGTACATCTGTCTGCTATAAGAGTCCATTCCTGTATGTGTATGTATTGGGGGGGATGCATGAGTGAATTCATGAGTGTGATTTGGAGAAGGTATGTATGTTCAAAGTACAGTGAATGTCTCTATGAATGAGTTTGTGTGTGTGTTGGGGGGGTACATGAGTGTGTCAATGAGTGTGATCTGGTGAAGATGTGTATGTTCAATGTGCTGTGAATGAGTTTGTGTGTGTGTGTTGGGGGGTGCGTGAGTGTGTCCATGAGTGTGATCGGGTGAAGGTGTGTATGTTCAATGTATAGTGAGTGTTTCTATGAATGAGCTTGTGTGTGTGTTTGGTGGGTGTGTGAGTGTGTCCATGAGTGTGATCAGGTGAAGGTGGGTATGTTCAATGTACAATGAGTGTCTACGGATGAGTTTGTGTGTGTTCTGGAGGGGTTGCTTGAATGTGTCCATGAGTGCGATCAGGTGAAGGTGTGTTATGTTCAAAGTGCAGTGAGTGTCTCTATGAATGAGTTTGTGGGTGTGCCTCCAAAATCCTCTTGACTAATAAACAAATCCTGTAATACTGGGAAGAAGAGAGAGCACTAGGCACCAGGGACTCTTAAACATTAACCTAAGACACATCAATAGTTAATGGACCGACATGTTTCACAGCATGAAAGATGTATGGGAGAAAATATTAGACACTAGGCGCACTCTTTAATATTACCCTAATTTACTTAAAAAGTTAAGAAAACACAGGCTGTGCAACACAAACCAGCTTAGGGACACAAAAAAGTGTGAAACACTAATGTCTGGCATTGCTAACTGACTGTAATGGCTCATACTTAAGACTTCTGGACAAAGCCAGGGAAACATTAGAAGACACCAAGGAGTCTTTCTATATTTTGCTGTAATATACTTAAAAGGTTCATAGAGCAACAGATTTTGCATCTGGATGTATTTACTGAACAAGAAGAAGAATTAGATTCTAATGTCTAGCAATATTAAATAATTATAATCATTCATACTTACAAGGGATGGTGACAAACTGGGATCATTCTGTAAACTCAGCACAGGTAGAAGGTATGGATGTGTGTTTGTGTGTATATGTGGGGGGGAATGAATTAGGGGTGTGTCTGTGTTAATGCGATGCATTGGCTACCAGTAGTGATTACCAGAAAAGCAGCAGAAAAGGATCTGTTATCGCTTGTGGCAATCACCGAGCAATTCAGAGACATTCAAATTAGCCGAAAATGACATCTTTCAACATTGCAGCGAATGTGTCTCTAACTATCTTGTTTCCATAATCATGTTAAAAGGCCCTTTTTTGTCATAGCCTTATTGCTCATGTCCAGGCCTGGTTTTGAATCCTGGCCATTGTTGGGAACATATCACTGTTGGAAGGTAACAAGTGCTTTTCATACTCTGTAGAAAGTCCATACTGCAGCTGTGACATTTAGTGGAAAGCACTGTTTGACACTGTAGTACTGAATATATAAAATATGCAATATGTATAATTAGCAATATAACACTATAAGTTACTTTTACAAAGAAGCAATGCATAATTTATTAGCCATCAGGAATCCTACCAGATACATAATCGATGAAATGAATAAGGATACATATGAAATTAATTAGTTCATGTATGTCTCTTACAACTGAGACAGTACTTGGCATGTTTCTCTATTTAGTTATTTATTTTTGGGTTACTGTATGAGCCAACAGTTGGTCATGCAGTGATCAGTGCACTGTCCCTGTCCAGGTTACATTCAAAATAGTAGCAACAAAAAATATATTAATTACATCCAACAGTGAAATACAAAACTAATGCAAATTAGTCAAAAACAAAAAGATACAATGCACAAACTTTGCACTATTTTAAAAAGACGTACATGTTACAGGTAGAAAAGTGAAATCAGAGGAGTAGCAAGAAAAGAGTGAGAAAGCAGGTTTATCACTGAAAATTCATAAGGTAACATAAGGCATTTAGAGGATAAAGCAAGAAATATGTAATAGTAAAGACACAGAGTCCAAGGAGAAAAGGAACTGAGAAAGGTAAAAGTTGTAAGATTACGGTGAGTAAGGAGAAGGAGGAGCTATGTGAATATTTCATAGGTTTATACTAGGCTAACAACCACTAGGGCCTTTATAAGCCTAGCCATGCAACCCAAATGTGACTCACAAATTTGATTTATATAAGGGTGATTTATTGACTGCCTCTGTCCACATGAAAGAATATATTGGAAATGAGAAATAATACCATCAAGAAATTACAGAAAAACAGTGGCTATGGTCAGAAGTGCCTGTCAACAGGCCCTTGGTACTACCACCTGCTGTATTACATCTTCCTTCAGTGTATATAGACTCACCCTGTCCTCATGGATCAGAAGCCTTCTTGGCTACCTTCCCCAAGTTCTAAAATGCAGAACCAGAGAGCTGAGCCTATTTCAAGTCTCTCTGTGTGACACTTCCCAGCTGAACCTCCAAAGGAAGTCTGGTATATTCTGGCACAGGTGCCTCAAACTCAGGCTTGCTACTTCCACCTAACTCTTTCTCCTTGAAGTAACCCCTTCAAAGAAAAGCCTGGTACTATTCACCAGTTAAAGTTCATAGTCAGGATCTCTGCTACTAACTAGTCCTCTGACAGGGGAGTCACCAGTCTTGGTTGGAAGTGTAGGCACTGTCTGTACCTCACTTTGGTGTCTCCACTGAAAGTGTGCACACTGGCTGTGCCTCACTTTGGTGCCTTCATTGGAAGTGTGGCCCTGGCTGTGCCTCACTTTAGTGCCTTCTTAGGAAGTGTGGCACTGGCTGTGCCTCACTTTAGTGTCTTCATTGAAATCATGGCACTGGCTGTGCCTTACTTTGGTGCCTTCATTGGAAGTGTGGCACTGGCTGTGCCTCACTTTGGTGTCTTGATTGAAAGTGTGGGCACTGGCTGTGCCTCACTTTGGTTTTGGTATCTTCATTGGAAGTGTGGCAGTGGCTGTGCCTCACTTTGGTGGCTTCATTGGAAGTGTGGGCACTGGCAGCGTCTAACTTTGGTGTCTTCCACAAGTGTCTCCAAGCTACAGTTTTTGTACCACATATATATCAGGTACTGCATTATCAAAAATCATTCCCTGTTAATTTTTTCACTAGGATATTATTAAACACTGCCATCTGCTTCTTTCCTTACTCTCCTATCCAATCCAAGTATACTGGCCTATGGCACTTGAAAAGTTGTCCCTTCCATGGCTGTAATTGCCCAATCAAGTACTGCTCTGTTTTAACCACCATAAGTTTAGTAATAGTTATTTTTGATGCTGTATCCCTTTTGGAAATGGTATCTTTCACCTCCAACAGGACAGAGTCTGGTACCCCTGTGGTATTGGTGCAGCAACTGTCCTCAGAGAAGCCACTACTGTTCTGGTGCTGCCCTGTTTTCTGCCTCCCATGACATTTGTTTCCCATCTTATCTCAGTAGACAGTGCTACTGAACATGCCTTGATTGGTTGTACATAAAATATTTGACCTAAGATCTGGCTGTGTGTCTGAACCAGCAGCATCTTCGTTTACCTGCAGAACCTGCTGCAATGGCTTAGGCTGCTCCATGGGTCCCATTATGCTGATGTGTACTGCTGTCTACCCACTTTTTATGCAGCTGCGACCTGTTACCAAGACAGAGGTCCCCATTCCTCACCATAACTTGGTGGTACACTCCAAGTCTAACAACTAGATTATCATGTCCTCTGGCAGAGTACTGCTTTCTTAAAGGAAAGAGAAATATAGTGTTAAGTGTAATTATTAACTCTACAAAGTTGTAACAATTTATATTCAAAATGAATATCTTATAGCAGGTGTTTCCAAAAGATGTCTTACTTTATATTGTTTTCTTTTAAAATCTTTTATACATCTAATAGGCATTTCTTAACCAAGCAATTAATTGGTCCGACACATTACACTGGACATTTTTATATCTACATTTGTCAGAGATCTTGTACTGCTTGATAACCACTTTAGTCACTGTATACAATGTAAAGACTGCTGATTTAAATACAGATGTAAACTGTCCAAGATATCTAAAATTATTTTGTAGATGGATAATTTCAAATTTAAGTATACTGTTTCTTAATGCCCGCTTTGAGCCACAATATATGTTTTAGAAATATTCTATTAAATGTTGTAAAATGGGCACAAAAAACACAGTAAATAAAAAAAAACATTGTTTGCCAGTTGCGTTGATATATAAATTAGTGTCCAGCAGGAATCTTCAAAAGTGAACATGTCATCATTTTAAGCACCCCAAGCTACCATTGTAACCACCACCAAAAAATCAGTCCTTGCAGAAAGAACTGGAACACCTGCATTCTCAATTGCTGAAAAAGGACAGAATAAATGTACAGCAATGTCTGTAAATAGTGTATCTTCCAGCTGCTGAGTCTAATAGTACAGCTGACATTCCATCACTGCCCCCTCAGTCCATACCTCTCAACTGTTCAAATTTTCGCAGAATGTCCAGATTTTTGCATCAAAAAATGTGTGGTTTTCTGGCAAATCACTGAAGATAAAAGTCACTAAACAATGACATAAATTTGAGTCTCATGCTTCATATCCTTCAGAAAATGCATGCTTACACAAATCATGTTATTCTAGTAAATTTCTAAGCTTATAAAAGCAATACTTATGACCTGTCCCTGTTTTTGGGCCTTTAGTCCCCATTATTTTAGGCTTTGGCCACATTTTTTGCACTAAGAGGTTGAGAGGTATGATTCTCCTAAGTAGTTTGCTGAAGAGTATCAGCTTTGCTATCTTTTTGAAAGTGAACTTTTGTTTTCGGACATCTGCAGAAAAAATTTAAATCACACTACAGTAAGCTGAAAATTTAATCATTCCTAATCCCTCACTGGCACAGTTTTAAAAATTTCCCACTGCTGTCATGATTTCAGTTACCACAAAAATCAGGCCTTTCCTTGAATAATAACCATCTGTTGACAACACTAACATATGTCTGCTTCTGCAGCTAGGAATGAGACTTGCGCAACTCTGTTCTGAGTCAGTCAGTGAGAGAAAGCCATAGGAGTGTGATAAGCAGCCCAAAATGAAAACTCACACTGTTGTCTCTTCTGTTACTGAGAGTTTGTAACCATTACACACACAGACCACAGAAAGTAATAGCTAGCAGTGATATAACGTGACAGCTTATCTATTAATTATCATTTGCAATATCTTCACACGTGGTTCACAGAAAGTAACAATTATGGGTAATGGCTTAGAGATCATTTCCAGTGCCACTGCTGAATTTGTAGGCCAACCCAATTAGCAGCACAGTGTAGCTTTGTAGCTAATGTATCATCATATATGCATACATCTTTTTCCAAAATTCCAGTAGGATACCTTAATAATGGCTTGGTTGCATAAAAATCCTTGGGGGATGTGTAGGATTATGGAGACAGAAGAGATTAGCTATCTTAATTAATTTATTTATTTATTTAACACATTTAAAAAAAGGCTTAGCTTATTTATTTATTTTATTTAACATTTATTTATTTAACATTTGTTTACCAGGGAGGTCCAACTAGGCTATTAGCCCATTTTCAGCAGAGGCCGGGGAGAAAATCTCCACATACAAGTAGACAGTAAACAATACAATAATAATAAACAAAGTAGCAATTTATTTATTTATGTATTTATTTATTTATTTACATTTGTTGACCGGGAGTGTCTGACTGGACATATGTCCATTTTCAGTGGAGGCCCGGGGAGAAAAGCTCCACAGTTAAAATATACAGACAGTTACATTGGATTTACATAGCGATTAACAATTTGATTAACATAGCAATTAATTACAAACATAGTTACAGATGAAGAACATAGTGCATCAGTACTATGTATCAGCATGCAATAATATACAGTAATGCTTTTCAAATTATATGCATCTTGCATCAAAACATGTTGGATTTTACAGCAGTGAGATGGGCACAGTTTGTTTAACAGAGCAATTATACCTTAAAGAGTATGAAGTGTTTGATAAAAACAGACGTTTATAGCTATCTAATGTTGAAGGAGAAACTCAGTAGAGAGGAAAGAGGTGGGGAGGTGGTGGAGGTGAGAAGGTGAAAGAAGGTGGGATGGAAAGATGATAACTGAGAGACTAGAGGAAAAAATGCTTAGCAAATGGATGAGAGGATCAGAGAACAGGTGAAACTGATGAAAGGAGTAACTGCTTCAGTTTCGCTGAAGAAAGTATATGAGCAGAGCCCTGAGAAGTTGTTTAAACTTGGTTGGGCTGGTAGTATTAAGGATATGCTGGGGGATGTAATTCTAGGCTTTGGAAATCTTGTTGGAGTAAAGAGAATCACCAAAGCTGTTATTAGATTTAGTGACCTTTAATGAGGATTTGTCAGTAGATCTTAGGGTTCTGTTATTTGAGTAGGGTTGGACGAGATTATGGAGAGCTGGGCATTTGTCAGATTTCATTATGATGGCATGGACAGTTGTGATTTGATTGAGGTTTAGGTGCTTGGGTAGTTCTACCCCATTTAGTTGGTGTAGCATATTGCAGTGGTGGGATCTATATCATGAATTTGTGGCAATTGTGGTGATTTTGTGGTAGCAGGCCCTCAGTCTAGCTAGGTCAGTTTTCTTGAGGTTAGTAAAAATAGGACAGGCATATAGTAAAGTAGAAAGAAAGTGGGTCCTAGCAGTGGCATGTCTGGTGGTGTTGATAAGGAATGGCTTTGCCTCTGTAGAGTGAGCCTAGTTTGATGTGGGACTTCTTAATGACTAGTGCTACATGATTATCAAATCTCAAGCTGCTATCAATAGTGACACCGAGTAATTTGGTGTGGGAGACAGGTTCTATTTTGGTTTTGTTGGCTAAGTAAATGAGAAAGGGGGTACTTGGTGTCACTCGTCTTGTGTAGCTAGCTAAGACGAAGAGGCTTGGATGTTCGTTTATATACCTTATTACATACAAACCTATCAGGATTGATAGCAGCAACATAAAATCTAAACAAATTAACTGACTGACTACTACACATACATACATGCTTACAACTCTGTAACTCACTACAAAATGGCAGTCTTGTTTGCACGTGCTCAGTATTTATATACACGTGCTTGCTCCCTAGAAAGCTTCTTAAAGGTATATGCACACTCTAAGCCACATCCTCCCAATTTACTGAGCTGTTTTGCAATGGTAATGACATTTGAATAGGTATGAAAATTATACAGAAAATAATTAATAAACAACATTCATGTCAAAGTTGCCATGTATCTGGAACAAGATCTGGAAATGGGACCTGATCTTGTAATGTAGCCGTTAGGACTGGGTTTAGCAACAGGAACAGTCACTGGTGAACGATCTGCTTTAAGACTCACAGAGATATTGTCAGGAGCAGGGATATTTACTGGAATGTTCTCTGGAACTGGAACATTGGATAAGTCATTCTGAGAATTTCAGTCTTTATCACAGGCAAGATGCTGCAATACTGGCTCGGAAACAGGTAATAAATGTTTCTCATTCCATCTAAATTCTATTTCTTGTGATTCCACGATGTACAATCTCACTCTGGACGTAAACTTTTCACAACTCCAATCTGATCAAAACCCTTTGCTGTCTGAATCCTCACTATCTCCCCTCCTTGTAATGGATTGAGCAGTTTGCTGGTCTTATCATAATAGGATTTCTGGGACAAACGCTTTCTCAGGATATAAGCTTTCACTGCTCTGTTGCTCTTAGTACATGGAACCAACAAATTGCTACTGATTGGTAGTGTGGTTCTGCTTTGTCTTGACAAAGATCTCTGGGCAGGCGAACCAAGATGATTATCACGAGGAATGTTTCTGAGATTCAGGAGATTCAGAAAAACATTGGTATTGTCTCATTTTGACTTCTCTAGCAGCTGTTTTGCATTTTGAACTGCACATTCTGCCAAACTATTTGACTGTGAGTACTCAGGACTACTCTTAACATGAATAAAGTCCCACTTTTCAGCAAATCCCTTGAACTGCTGGCTTGTAAACTGTGAACCCATGTCTGAAATAACTTTGTGTAGACTACCATGGAGAGAAAAATGTCTCTTCAGCTTAGTAATGACAGTACTGGATATGATATTAGGAAGTAGGTCAATCTCGTACCAATATGAATAAGAGTATACTAACATCTAATAATGTTGACCATTCCATTTGAAAATGTCTGTAGCTACTATCGGCCAAGGTGTGACAAAAAGAGATATTGCCAGCACAGCTAGCTGCAGTTTTGTAAATAATTATATGTCATTGGTGAATATCAAAATTATTTATACAAAGTGCTTGTGTTACAAATGTATTAGAACTGTATGTCATGTGTATATCAAACTGTTTGAACAGACGTGTGTTAAAAATGTATTTGTAGAATACTGTGCTTGAAATGTAACCACAGTGTACCCTACTGGTAGAGAACAGAAATGTACATGCACTATTGTAATTGTTTAAATGTATGTATTTTAACAGTGGAAAGTGGAAACTGGAATATAGGACGTTAACTTCAGTCTAGCAACCGTCAGAAAAATAGCTTAAATTAAATTACTTTATGGCTGGACCATAAAAGATGGTATCTTTCAGTTTTCAATGCAGCAAGAGACACCATGTCTGTACTAAGAAACTTTCTGTATTGTCTTTAGGGTAAACTAATTACTAGTTTTGAGAGAAAGAAGGAATGCAATTGTTTTATGGCTTCCAGCATTTGCCAGAGACCTGAGGAGATGCCCTTGTCTGTATATTTTTACAGGTAGATGCTAAATACTGCCAGCTTCAGCAATGTGGGTTTTGGCCTAGGAACTAGAAGTCAGATGACAAGAGGTGATGTCATTCTGCAAGCTATCCCAGCAGTAATATTTGAGATATTATTTTGAGAAGTCTCTAAGTGAGACAGAGCATTCTGCATTCTGTCTTGGACCTGACAACAACTAGACGATCCATTCACCACATCTGCTTTGTCCTATTAGTAAGTTTTTAAGTTATAGTAATTGTGAAGGCTGTCGGCCTAGCCAGATAGAATTTTGTAAATAATTCTTTGTCCTTGTAAATATTAATGTGATCCACAGGCTTCTTTGACAAATGTAAGAAAACTGTGTATGTTCTGAGCTTCAAAAATGTAACCACAGTACATCCTGCTGGAAGAAAGCTAATGAGTAAAGCATTTTATGACTGTTTGATCTCAAGCTAGGAGACATGATGTCTGGGCTAGGAAATTCTTTCTATTGTTCTAAGACAGAGATAATTAGTAGGTTTTACATGTAAACTGTCTTTTATTGCTGTGGCTCCCTGGCAGGTGCAGATTACAAAAATAAATGTTAAAATTTTAAGTTCTGTGAGCCTGAGAAACTTAAGTAGAGGTGTCAAGAATGATGTAATCTGAAATGACTCAGCAGTAATGTGTATTATCAATTTAAGACTTTCCCAGAGAGAAACCTGAACCTGAACGCATCAGCTCACCAGCACTTTGCCTTTGCTCAGTAAGAAGTATTAAAAACATAGTTTCACTTAGGGACAGATAGGAATATAGCCAGATTGGTCTAGCTGTTTTCTATATTTATTCAAACTATCCTACAATATTGTTTTAAAGTATTTTCCTTTGATTTCTGAACTCTCTATTAGCACTGTGTTGAATTGATGAGTATTGTCTTGTGTTTTATTATTTATTATTAAATATTTTAAACCTTTCAACTGTGGCTGTTTTGTGTAGAGATAATTTAAGCTCTCAGAGTACTTGCATGTATTGGGTGATACTATATAAGCCACTACAAAAGCCTTAGCCCTAGGTTACACTTACTATCTGGATAACAGTAATAGCACACAGTAGAATTGGTCACCCTTTGGGAAGGGCCTTAGAGTAGCTGATAAGTAGTGGTTGGTGGCAGTGATTTCTACCTTATAGTCTGGGCAGGAGGTGGCATAGCTGGAGAACCTGTGTTAGCCTTCCCCAATAGTGTCTGTGTGTTTGTATATAAATCAAATCTCAAAGTGTGTATGTGTCAGCTACTTGGGCAGGAACATGAAGCACTGGTTGGACAGAGAGGGTGCTGGAGGTTTTAGCTTGACCACTCAGCTGAGATCTTTACCCTATAGCTGTGCCAGTGGGAAATCTTATTGGGATCTGGCGAGAAAGGGAGAAACCAGCCTCAGACTGACTGTGATCTATGTGTACTCTTAAAGGAAATTGTACTTTACTGCATGTGTACTTGCTATCCTCCCAATGTGGACACCCATAGTGCTAATGGTGAGGATTGAGGCTCCCCGATTACTGGGCCAGTGCACAGGCATCACAGTAATTCTCTTAGATTCAGTCAGGAATATAGTGAAGCTTAGTTTAGATATTTTTCTTTGTTTATTCAAGACTGTTCTGCAATGTTTTATATATTTCCTGTGGTTTTGAACTCTGATTTCACTGTGAATATATATTTAGTATTGTCTTGTTCCTTTACTATTTATTATTAAATATATTTAAACCTTACATTGTGGCTGATCTGTGTAGAGATATTTAAGTTTTGAGAGTACCTACATATTTATTTGGTAACACTCTGTGCGCCATAATAGCCTTGCTCTTGGTCAAACTACCATTTGTGTTAATATTAATATTACACAGTAAGATTGGATACCCTTTGTTAAGGGCCTTAAAGTAGCTAATAAGGAGTTTACTGGTGTCAGTGGTAACTACCTTACAGTCTGGCCAGAATGGGGGACATAGCTAGTAAACCTGTGCCAGCCTTTCCCAGGTGTGTGGGTGTAAATCAAACCTCAAAGAGTGTGTGTGTCAGCTACTTGGGAAGGGACACAAAGCACTAGTTGGACAGGACAGAGAGGGTGCTGGAAGTCCTAGCTTGGTTACTCAGCTGAGATCTCAACTCTATAGAGGTACTAGTGGGGAGTCTTATTGAGGGTCAAGAGAAAGAGTGAGGAAACCAGCCTTGGACTGACTGTGGTCTCTGTGTGCTCTTAAAAGAAACTGCACTTGATGAAGAGAGCTGCATCTGGTAATACTGTGTGTGTACGTGTCATCCTCTCAGTGAACATTCCCCACTGTTGCCAGTCATTAGGATTAAGGCTCCTTTATCACTGCAACAGTGGAGGGTCTTCACATTTGGCTGGCAGTGGTGGGATCACCACATCACATATTGATTTTGGAAATAGAATCAGCAGACAGACTGTGGCATTTGGAGGCTGAAGAAAATGAGAAACTGTGTCATTTTAAGGCTGAAGAAAATGAAAGACTGAGACGTTTGGAGGCTGAAGAAAAGGAGAAACAGAAACAAACTGAATTAGAATTAGCAGGGAGACTGAGATGTCTGGAAGCTGAAGAAAATGAGAGGCAGAAGCAGCATGAAAAGGAAATGCTGACTCTTCACCAGGGTCATGGAGGTAACAGGGAAGACAGTAACCAAACCCCAGAAGCAATAAAGGTCAGTAAATTTTTTTCACAATTTACAGAGGGTGATACTTTTGATAGTTTATTCATATCTTTGAAAGGGTATGCAAACAGTATAATGTTGACCAAGGGCTCTGGGAAAGGTTCCTGACCCTGTTACTATATCTTAAAGCTGTAACTGCTGTTTCTAAATTGTCTGATACCGATTGCTTAAATTATAATACAGTTAAACATTCTTTATTGGAATGATTTAAGTTAACACCTGAAGCTTATAGAAAAAAGTTTTGTGAGCATAGCTGCAAGGCAGATGAAAGTGTGTGCGAATATATTGCTGAGTTAAGCATTTATTTTCATAGGTGGGTAAGTGGGTGTCAGATCACCACATCTGAAGGCCTGGCAGGCCTCTTGGTGTGGGAACAAGCCCTTAGCACTTTGCCTGAGGAAAAAGGGGGATCTATACCTAGCAAGCAGAGCATCACTGCACAGGGAAGGGATACCCAGTGTTGCACATGGTCTAAGGGAATCCATGGTGGTCAGCCTAAACTGCCCTAACACAGTCTACCAGTAACAGGGGAAGCCACTAGTTCAGGTACATGGCCAAGATCAAGGGTTAAATGTTTTAAATGTAACCAGTGGGACCATGTAGCATATAGATGTCCACAGAGGCAAGGTGGGGAAAAAAAGGTAGGGGAGACAGGAAGTGAGAATGACAAAATGCCAGTGGTAAGTTGTCTGGAGACAACAAGGGTACCAAACTACCACAAGAGGTTATATCCTATCTTAGTAGATGGGAAACAGGCCACTGCTAAGAGATACATGGTCTCTGACCTAACCATTGTGAAGCCTGCAATAGTTAAAGAGGAGCACTACTTGCTTGGGCAGTCTATTCCAGTCAGAGCTTTAGGAGGGACCCCATTCAAATACCTTTGGCTAGGGTTCACCTTGACTTAGAGGGTGGAAAAGGAAGCAAGCAAGTAGGTGTGTTTGAGAATATCCCTGCAGATGTCCTGATAGGGAATGGTTTTGATAATGCAGTATCTTATGTGCATGCAGTGACACACAGTCAATCTTGGAAACAGGCATGTGAGTCTGGTAGCCTGGGGGGGGGTACCCAGACAGACTGCACACTTGGTGAAGTGGCTACTTCAGGGAGGGAGCTACCCTGTAGCAGTGAGACTGAAAGTGAGCCACAGCTGCTTGTGGGTGCTGATGTTCCATTGGTCAGAGTGACTGCAAGGGCAGAGATGAGTAGTAGTACCCAGGTTGTGAGGCACTGCTGTCAAAGAATACCAGACTTCCTGTGGAAGGGGAGGTGGGAATGTTTACAAAGAGGGAGATGAGACAGGCTCAGCTCTCAGACTCTACATTACAAGGCTTGACGGATGTAGCCAGGGAGGTGCCTGGTTCTCAAGTAAAGGGGGAATCTGTATACTGGGACAAAGAGTTACTGTATATAGAGTGGACCCCTGAGGGAAGGTTAGAGGGTGGGAGAATACAGCAGTTGGTATTGCCCACAGCCTACCATCTGGCACTTCTAGCCATAGCCCATAACATTACCTTAACAGGTCATATGGATATAAAGCATACCAAGAGACATATTATGCAGAACATTTATTGGACTGGGAGTTCCAGGGATGTAACAGGGTACTGCAGGACCTGTGAGCAGTGCCAAAAAGTAGGCAAGGCAGGAGACAAGGTGAAAGCCCATTTGATGCCTTTGCCTATGATTAAGGAGCCATTTCAGAGGGTAGCTATAGATACTGTGGGGCCTCCTAGTACCCCAAGTTGCACAGGGAAGAGGTATATCCTAGTGGCAGTAGATTATGCTACCAGATTTCCTGAGGTGGTGGCTCTATCCTCCGAGACAGAAAAGGTGGGAAATGTTTTCTTAGATATTTTCAGCAAGGTAGGTTTCCCAAAAGAAATACTGACTGACAGAGGTTCCTATTTCAAGTCAGATTTGCTGGCTTGTCTGTGGGAGCTCTGTAGGGTGAAGCACCTAAAGACCACCCCCTGCCACCCCCAGACTAATGGTCTGGTGGAAAGGTTAAACTCTACACTAAAGACCATGCTACGGCCATTTGTAGACCAGTTTAAGAGGGAGTGGGACAAATGTTTGCCCCATCTGTTGTTTGCTTACAGAGAGATTCCCCAGGAATCCACAGGTTTTTCACCCTTTAAGTTGCTGTATGGACATAGGGTGAGGGGACCTCTTGAATTGATCTGTGATGAGTGGGAGGGTGAGTATGAATCCCACAAGGAGTATTTTGTGGCATATGTCCTAAACTTCAGGACAAGGCTCAAGGAACTCATGGGCTTGGCCCAGGATAACCTGGCAGAAGCCCAACAGCAGAAAAAGGTCTGGTATGACAGGAATGCTAGAGCTAGAGAGTACACTGGGGGGCAGCAGGTTATGGTTCTCATTCTTGTCAGACACTGCAAGCTACAGGCAGCTTGGGAGGGGCCTTTCAAAGTGGTAAGGAAGGTCAATGATGTTGACTAGTTGGTAGAACTGCTAGGCAGGAGGCAGAGGCACAGACTGTACCATGTTAACATGATGAAACCTTACCATGATAGAGAGGCCTTTGTGCTAGGTATCTGCAGTAGAAGGCAGGAGGAGTTTGAGGTGGATCTATGGCTACAGGGAGCCAGTCAGCAAAATCCCAAGTTATTATGGTGGAGCCTAGGATTGCAGGCATATGATATGACAGTGCAGCACCACAGTGGGTTTAGCAATGCCAGCGCAGATGGGATCTCAAGACAGGGAATGGGGTAATGTATTCCCAAATAGGCTCATTCCTCTCAACCAACATATCTCAAGGGTCACTTGAAAAACTAGCTTGAGTCTTCAAAGGGTGGAAGAAGTGTGATGAAAGGAGATACTGCCAGTACAGCTAGCTGGAATTTTGTAAATAATTATATGTCATCGTTGAATATCGAAATGATTTGTACAAGATGCTTGTGTTACAAATATATTAGAACTGTATGTCATGTGTATATCAAATTGCTTGTAGAGATGTGTGCTGAAAAGGTATTTGTAGAGTACTGTGCTTGAAATGTAACCACAGTGTTCCCTACTGGAAGAGAACAGAAATGTACATCCAGTATTGTAACTGGTTCAATGTATATATTTTTAACAGTGGAAACTGGAATATAAGAGGTTAACTTCAGTCCAGCAAACTTCAGAAAAATAACTGAAATTAAATTACTTTATGGCTAGGCCATAAAACATGGTATATTTCAAGTTTCAATGCAGCAAGAGACACCATGTCTCTACTAAGAAACATTCTGTATTGTCTTTAGGGTGAAGTAATTACTAGTCTTGAAAGCATGAAGGAATGCAATTGTTTTATGACTTCCAGCATCTGCCAGAGATCTGAGGAGAAGCCCTTGTTTGTATATTTTTACAGGCAGATGCTAAATACTGCCAGCTTCAGCAATGGGGGTTTTGGCCTGGGAACTAGAAGTCATATGACAAGAAGTGATGTCATTCTGCAAGCTAACCTAGCAGTAGTTCTTCAGATATTATTTTAAGAAGTCTCTTAGTGAGACAGAGCATTCTGCATTCTGTCTTGGACCTGACAACAATTAGAAGATCCATCTACCTTGTTCTATTAGTAAGTTCTTAGGCTATAGTAATTCTCTGAGATTCAGTCAGGAATATAGTGAAGCTTAGTTTAGATATTTTTCTTTATTTATTCAAGACTGTCCTGCAATGTTGTTTTAAATATTTCATTGTTTTGAACTCTGATGTTACTGTGAATATATATTTAGTATTGTCTTGTTCTTTTATTATTTATTATTAAATATATTTAAACATTTCATTGTGGCTCGTGTGTAGAGATATTTAAGTTTTGAGAGTACTTGCATATTTACTTGGAGATACTCTGTGGGTCACTCCTAATAGCTTTGCTCTTGGTCAAACTACCATTTTCGTTAATATTTTACAGTAAGACTGGACACCCCTTTGTTAAGAGCCTTAAAGTAGCTGATAAGGAGTTGATTGGTGGCAGTGATAACTACCTTATAGTCTGGGCAGATGGGGGCATAGCTAGTAAGCCTGTTCCAGCCTTTCCCAGGTGTGTGTGTGTGTGTGTGTGTGTGTGTGTGTGTGTGTGTGTGTGTGTGTGTGTGTGTGTGTGTGTGTGTGTGAACCTCAAATAGTGCATGTGTGTGTGTGTGTGTGTGTGTGTGTGTGTGTGTGTGTGTGTGTGTGTGTGTGTGTGTGTGTGTGTGTGTGTGTGTGTGTGTGTGTGTGTGAGCTTCTTGGGCAGAGACACAAAGCACTGATTGGTCAGAGAGGGTGCTGGAGGTCTTAGCTTCATAACTCATTTAAAATCTCAACTTTATAGATGTGCCAGTGGGGAGTCTTATTGGGGGTCTTGATAAAGAGTGAGAAGCCAGCCCTAGACTGACTGTGGTCTCTGTGTGCTCTTAAATAAAACTGCACTTGATGCAGAGAGCTGCACCTGGAAATACTGTGTGTGTACTTGTCATCCTCTCAGTGAACATCCCCCACTGTTGCCAGTGGTAAGGATTGAGGCTCAATGATTACTGGTCCAGTGGAGGGTCATCACACAAGGTAGTTCAGGAATCTGGTTTTGATGAAGTTGTTCTTTCTGTTGATGCGGTTTAGTACTATTACAAACAGAACAAGATGAAAGTGCTCTCTCAATATCTCATGACATAGAAGGTCAAAATGCTAGTTCTCTCACCCTTCTTTTGGTAGAATCAGTTCCTGGGTGGCCATGATGCAAGATGTTAATATACTCTTGTTGCAAGGATTTTGGAACAAACACTTTTGGGCCTTTCATGATGATACCATTGTAAAACAAAATCTCATCTCTGTAGGGAAAATATGGTTGCACTTCTTGAGGTAAACAAGATTGTTTTGATGGCAATTCTTAATTGATAAAGTGGTTGAGCTTCTGGAGAATTGGATCTGATGCTGTACAAGTTCTAAGCTCATCAAGATTGTGGAAGAAAAATTTCCCACTTCCATGACTTCAAAATCCGGTTTCTCGTTTTCATGCTGTTCAGTGGTTGTTTTGGGCAATCTGGATAAAGTATAAACAAAATGATGAAGATTTCCTTTTGTGTAAACAAGATTGAAATTATACTTTTGCAATTTCAACATCATGCGTTGCAATCTCGCAGGAGTTGTGTGCATTGGCTTTCTCAATATAGTGACTAGAGGTTGGTGATCTGTCTCAATTTCAATAGGTCATCCAAAAATATAATCATGGAACTTCGAACATGCAAACATAATTTCTCTATCTGAGCATACTGCATCTCAGTTTGGGTTAGAGTTCTCGAAGCATAAGCTACATGTCTACCCTCTTGAAGAATTACATCATAGTATCTAAGAGTAGGTGGACTGGCAATTCTGTTTCAGGAAATCAAATGTACTTTGCTGTTGTTCTAACCTGGACCAAGTTACATCTTTGTGTGTCAGGTTTCTTAACAGTGCTGAAAGTTGGCTCAAATCTGGAATGAACTTGCTTAGATAGTGAACCATGCCAAGAAAATGTTGTAGGGCTTGGACATTGTCTGGTGCTGGCATCTCAATTATTGCTGTTCATTTGGAAGGATCTGGTCATAGGCCTGATCTGGTAAACAAATTACCAACATAAGTAACTTCTTGTAGCCTTAATTTGCATTTCTGAGGATTCAGCTTAAGATTCACTTGCCTAGCTCATTCTAGAACTTTTCTAAGGTTTCCATCATGTTTGACTTCATCACTGCCTCCTACAAGAATATCATCTACAATAATAGGACATGGAGAGCCATAATTTTTTTTTCCAATTTATACTAAAAGATTTCACTGGCAGAATTTATCCCAAATGGCATTCTCAAAAATCTGAACCTGCCAAAAGGTGTACCAAATGTTGTTAGCAATGAAGATTTCTGGTCAAGCAAAATTTGCCAAAATGAACTTTTTGCATCTAAGACAGAAAAAAAGAGTGGCATTTGGCATAAGAACAGCAACTTCTTTGACTGTATGTATTGGATGATGAGGTTGTTTTAGTGCTTTGTTGAAGTCTCATGGATCAGTACATATTCTGATAACATCTGAGCTTGTCTTATGAGGTACTACCATTGAGGATACCCATTCAGTTAGTTGTTCTACTCGACAAATCATTCCTTGCTGCACCATTCTGTCTAGCTCACCTTGACACTATCCTGCATAGCTACTGGAACTTTTCTTGCTGGTCTGATGACTGGGAAGACTTCTGGGCCTAACTTCATGGAGTACACAACTGGAAGTTTGCCTAGGTTATCTTCGAAAAGATCAGCATAGGTAGAAAAATAGTCTGGGTGAAATTAGAATAGTTGTCTTTCAAGCTTATTTGACAGACTTCCTTATTAAATGAAAGCAGTCCCATTTTCAAACTGTCTCTGAAGCCTAATACTGACTGTATGTGTCTTTTGACTATGTAAAATTGCAAGTCATAGCTGTTCCCAGCACAGAAACATGAAAGCACCATTGAGCCTTTGGTTGGAATTTCTTCACTACCATAAGCAACAAGCTTTGCACACTTAACCAAATCAAGCTTCTCACCAGCTCTTACTCTAGCAAATGTTTCTGCTGACAGAACATTGCACTTTGGACCAGTATCAACTTTGAGCTCTATGGGTCTCCCATTAATCAGAACAGTACAAAACACTTCATTCTTTGCCCACAAATCGACTGCAATGACTGTTTCACCAAGCACTGACAACATCAACATACAAAGTAGGGTTGCAGCTTTCTAATTGATCGACCTTGCCTCTTGGAATGTTCTCTTTTAATAAAAGCTCCTTTGATTTACAAAATCTTTGAAAATGATTCCACTTTTTACATCTATGGCACTGCTGATAAAAAGCTAAGCACTTTTCAATTTTAGATTCATGATTTCCACCACAATTATGACAGTTGACAATAAAGTTTGGTCATGGTTTATGGATAGTGTTAGAGCTGGATGAAATCATTAGTCCTTTCAGTTTTGCTGACTCACCCTTGTGCTTCACTGAGCAGGTCCGCTATACAGAGAATGCCTTGGAATTTTCTAGAAAGGTTCTGGGTTTCACTGAAGTTGCCCCTCCCTTGGGCCTGTATCTTTTACCCACATGCTGCATGCTATCAACATTAGCTTTGTAAGGTGCTGGAACCATGCATTTCTCATTGGTAAGCATGTGTGTGTGCTTTTCTGTTAGCTAGTATATTTGACAAATCTCTGTAACCTTATTCAAAGTTAAATCACTGTCTCAAAGCAAAATCTTTCTCACTGTATCATCTTTACTACCACACACAAGCCTGTCTTTTATCAACTCATCCCTTAAATCACCAAATCTGAATGTTTTAGCCTTATTTCTCAAGTCAGTTACATATGCTGCAAAAGTTTCACCAGGCTTTTGATCTCTTGTGTAAAACATGTGCCTTTCCATTGTAATATTAATTTGGGGGTTACACATTTCTCTAAATTTACGTTTTAAGCACTTTGGGTCTTCACTTGTTTCAGCCGGTACCGTTATATGGTGGTTTGGTGGTTCCCCCCTCCTCTGCATACACAGCAGGTGCATACATAAATGAGCACTCCCTTTCAATGGCTTCTGAGCCAGCTAAATTAAGCAGAATAAATACCTTTGTATGTGCATCTTTGTCAGAAAATGCAGCCTGAATGGAAATATTGTACTCTTACTTAAACACTCTCCAATTTTATGCAATATTACTAACAAATACAAGTGGAGCAGGTCTGCAAAATCCTTCTGCCATGCCACCAAACTATGCTTAAACACAATGCAAAATATGGACCTTGTAATTATGTACAAACATGCACACACACCAGGTATTTGTAACAACATTCAAATGCACAATAAACCCTTCAAAATACTGTACATTGCAAAATATACTTTCAAATGGCTGTATTTTGCGAAATAATAGCATTGTAATACTGCATAAACTTGCAAACACTTTATATATTTTGGATATTTTGAATAGCTTTAGTTAATGTGAAAAAGTAGCACATACTGAAAAAATAACGTCATTTTCCTTGTTTTCTGCATTTTATGCAATTCGGATATCGTTTCAAGTAATTTTGTAACTATTTCAAATACTTTTATCAATATGTCGCAGTTTTGGACATTTCATTTAATTAGAAATTTGTTTTGAATGCTCTGAGTGCTTCTTTTTATATTCATTGAGTAAAAAATCATTTAAGCGAGTTTTAGTACCTGGAATTCTTTTCTGACCTGTTTTGTGAGTTGTTTGAGCAGTAGGGATGATCCACTCCTATATATTCCTCCAACTTCAACCAAGTGACTCCTGGTCTTGACTCTGGGTCCCATTCTGACACCATGTCACTCATTTTGTATAGCTAGTTAAGAAGAAGAGGCTCAGGTGTTCGTTTATATACTTTATTACATACAAACATATCAGGATTGATAGCAGCAGCATAAAAATAAATGAACTAACTAACTGACTGACTACTATACATACATACATCCTTACAGCTCTGCAGCTCACTACAAAATGACAGTCTTGATTGCACGTGCTCAATGTTTATATACACATGCTAGCTCACTGGGAATTTTCGTAAAGGTATATACACACTCTGATCTACACTTGGTTGTTGGACATATTCTTGGAGAAGAGAATTAATTTGGTTTTGTTTGGATTTAAAATTAGTTGGCAGTCGGAGAGGTAAGATTCTGTGTATGAGAAGGATTTTTGGGTTATTTCTTGTAGTTGTGGTAGAGAGGGTGCAGCACAGATTAGGGTAAGAGTCATCCGCATATTGAATTATGGTTGCTTGCCAGGTTGAGTTGTTATATGGAGTTTGTTGGTAAAGACTGCAAAGAGAAGTGGACCTAAAATTGATCCTTAGGGACACCAACTCTAATGGTAAGTGTGAGGAGAGATCATTTTGCCATTTTACAACTTGTTGTCAGTCAGAAAGGTAACTGTGAAACCAAGAGAGAGCTGTTTGGGATAGGTTTAAGGATGATATCTCATTGAGGAGTTTTGGTGGGCTACAGTGTCAAATGCCATAGACATATCTAAAAAATGGAGGCAACCTGTTGCCTTCATTTTTGAGTTGATTTATTGTATTTGTGAAGCTTAAGAGGGCAGTTGTCATGCTGTGCCTGGACTGAAAGATGTGCTGGGTGTTGGTTATCAGATTATTACAGGTTAAATAGTCCATAAACTGGGACTATATACATTTTTTCTAGAATTTTTGACAGGGGTGAAAGAATGGCTATCGGTCTATAGTTGGAGAATTCTGCTGAGGTGCTGCCCTTGTGGAGAGGAATGATGTATGACATTTTCCAGAGTTTGGGGCTATATTGGTCTCTGATTAATCGGCTGATCAGTAGTGGGATAGGGTAAGCAATGGCTAGAGTTGGTAACTTTAGATATGTGTTGGATAGTTGGTCTATGGCGAGGGTTGTGGGCTTTAGTTTATTTAGTAGTTTTTTTATGGTAGTTGTTTGGACAGGTTTTAGAGAGAAAGAATTGGTGGTAGCTTCTGTTGAGGTTGGAATAGATAGGGGAGCTTTGTTGTTATTATTTAACAGAACTAGAAATGAGTTGGTAAAGAATGAAATGAACTGGGTAGCTAGACTATCTTTTGTGTTTGTGGTGGGGGGGTGTTGGAGTTAGGAATTGAACAGGTTGTAGAACCTGTTTAATGGCACCCCTGAATTTTTGGGGATTCTTATGATGTTTTTGCTGTATTCTGGTATAGTAACTTTTTTGTCATTTTTGATCTGATTTTTATTTTATTTATTTATTTTATTTTACATTTGTTGACTGGGCTAGTCTAGCTGGATATATATGTCCATTTTCAGTAGAGGCCAGGGGAGAAAAGCTCCAGTAAGAATTACAAGGTTTATAAAGAAGTTACAATAGAAGTTTTAACAGATATTATTCTGACAGGATTTTTTTTTTTTTTTTGGATTAGTTTGTTAAGTGGTGGTAGATTTCAAAGGAGTTTTGGCTTTTGTTACCCTGGTACTAGGACCATGTTTTGTCTCTTTGCTTGAGTAGTTATTTACTTTTTTTAGTTAGTAATGGAGAGTAGTTGGATTTGACTCGAACCTGTCTAAGGGGAGCTACAGTATTTAGAATTTCAAGGAATTTGGTTTTAAAGTATTCCACAGCAGGGTCAAGATGGAGGTATGATAATGGGGATCAGTCACATTGCTGCAGAAATGATTTAAAAGTAGTGTCTGAGAAGTACTTATTGTTTGGGATTTGTTTATATATGACATTTATTGAGGGGTTAGAATGGTGCCTAAGTACATAGGTGGGTAGGTGATCCCTTAGGCTGTCTGAAGGACATCCTGAGTGATAGATTAGTGAAGGGTTGGGTGAATGCACAGAGATTTATGAAGTTAGAGGGGCTAACTGAAGAGCAAGTATACCAGTCCATATTGAAATCCCCATTATTATTATGATTTCCTGATTAAACGTGGCGAATGACCAAGAAAGCAGGTCTTCCGTTATGGATGAGTTGTTTCCTGGAGGGATACAGACTGAGATAATGATAATGTGTTTTTTTTCTTGGGGGGGGGCTTGCTCTTGAGGTGGCAGGTTAGTATTTTGGTGTTATTGAGGCCCTGGGAGTTTGATTGTGTGCCTTTGAGTTTATTTATTTTATTTATTTTACATGACCAGGTTTGTCCGACTGAGCTTAATAGCCCTTTTTCAGCAGAGGCCCGGGGAGAAAAGCTCCAACTAAGTATACATGAAAACCTTTACAGTCAGTTTACAAAATAATCTGAGGTATCAAAACAGAAAAACAAACAATTGAAATGTATACAGTGTCAAGTTGCATAACAGGCATACAGTATTTATTGAATAGCATAGTAACAAACAGTAGACTAATTCTCCTAATAAGTTTGAACAGTGGTAGAATTAATGGTTAAACTTTGCCTAAGGAGGATGAATACAGTGACAGGCCCATTGACTTTGCAGGTATTCTCTGGTAGCAGCTTTAAATATTTTCAGTTGCTTATATGACCTAATTTCAAATGGGAGGCAGTTCCAAGCTTTGCGAGGTTATAGCTGTACAGGTTGCATCCAGATTTGTTTTTTGGTATATGAGTTAATAGAAGGTCTTGGGTGGCGCTCCAGAGGGGGCCTAGCAGGAGAATAATGAGAAATTAGAGTTGAGAGAGTGGGGCAGTAGGAAGGTTGGTAGAGGATGCTTTGGATAATCTAGAACATGAGAGAGAAGGAGCAGATGTGATAGTTCAAGCCAGTATAGCTGTTTCAGAGAGAGGCAGTGGTGGGACTTTTGTTGGGCTGCAAATGTAGCTATCTTGTTGTAGGTAGATTCAAGTTTGGTAAGGAGAGTTGAGTTAAGATTAGTGAAAATCTGAGAGCTATACAGTAGAGTAGACAATAGGTAGGCATGGGAAAGAGTTAGCTTGACTGGAGAGAATTTTTTGTTGCAGTATAGGAGACCTAGTTTCTGATGAGTTTTCCAGATACAGCTGTTGACATGTAAGTCGAATATGAGCTGATAATCAATAATAATACCTAGTAGCTTTGTGTTGGATTCAACCTCGATTAAGGTGTCATTTAGAAATGTATTGAGAAGGAGGATTTGATATGATTGAGGTTTTTTGGTAGAAAGAGTAGTAATTTTGTTTTCTTGGGGTTGAGTATTAGCTGATTTTCGGAGAGCCAGTGTTCGAAAGAGTTGAAGGTAGACTGTGTGGTAGAGATAAGCTCAGAGGGGAAGTCAGCATTAGTGATGACAGTAGAGTCATCTGCTTATTGGACTAATGATGAGAGGGGACAGGAGAAGTAGAGAGCATTGGTAAAGATATTAAAAAGTGTGGTCCAAGGATGGAACCTTGTGGGACACCTATTTTAACTGGAAGAAGAGTAGAGTGAGCAGAAAGCCATTTCACTGCTTGGAGTCAGTCAGAGAGGTAGCTGGCAAACCATGCTATTGTTTGAGAGGAGAAGTTAAAAGTGGTTAGTTTTTGGAGTAGAAGAGGATGGGACACAGTGTCAAAAGCCTTTGAAAGGTCTAAGAATAGGCAGGAGATAAGTGTTGTTTTCTCTAGCAAAGGAAATTGTATTTAAGAAGGATAGTAGGGACGTGGTGGTGCTATGTTTGGGTCTAAAGCCATGTTGAGGTGGTGTAAGCAGATTTTCCTGAATTAAGTAGTGCATGACTGGTTTATGAATACATTTTTCAAGGATCGCGGAGAATGGTGACAGGATAGCAATTGGTCTGAAGTTGGTGATGTCTGTGGAGTTACCTCCTTTGTGTATGGGTAGGATGTAGACTTGTTTTCAGATGGTTGGCACTTTAGACTATGAGACAGAGTTATTAATTAAGACAGAGACAGGAAGGGCAAGGGAGTCAGCAGCTATATGAAGAAACAGAGAGGAGATATTGTCAACAGAGGCAGCAGGGTTTTAATTTGGAGAGCAGGGATTTGATGAAGCTGGTGGGTACAGGTTTAAGTAAGAATTTGTTAGTAGTGTTTAAGTTATGTACAGATTCCATATAATTGGAAATATTGCTTTGCGTGGATGGGGTGGGGTTAGAGTTAAGTAGTTTGGATATGGAGTCAATGAAGTAAGTGTTGAAGGTAGATACAGTATCCTCGGGAGTTTGATCTGGATATGGGTTAGGGGAGCTGGGATTACCTGGGTGTAGAATTTGGTTTTTTGAGTTCCAATTTTTTTTTTGATTGGATCTCAGGGCAGAGGGGGGGGGGGTTATATTAGAAGTTTCTTTTGTCTTTATGTAGGTGTATTTTTGCCTGATTTCTAAGTTCTTTAAATTTTTGTAGATCAACAGGGAGCTTTGTTTTTGTCCATGTTTTCCATGCTTTGTCTTATTTTTTATTAGAGTATGGGTGGTGTTGGATAGCCAAGGATAAATACTGGACTTTACCCAGACAGTACAAAGGGGGGTAGAGAGTTAAGAATATTAAGGAAGATAAAGTTAAAAGACTGGACAGCATCATCCATGGGTAGGTGATGGAGGAAATTCCAGTTTATTTCAGAAAGGAGAGATTTAAAAGTTTCTAGATGAAAGTTAGATAATTTTCTACAGGTTATGAATCTACGTGGTTTGATATGGTGGGGTGAGTATCTGAGGATCTTTATAGGAGAATGGTCACTAAGGGAGTTGGAGAGAGTCTTGGGGTTGTGGTATTTAGAGAGATTGGAGACTAGTATCCAGTCTAATAGGGTGCTAGTAACTAGTGAGTTATGTGTGTAGGCTCAGATATGAGTTGTGTAAAGCTGTACAAATTTATGTGCTGAGAGGAATGTGGAGAACTTGAAGGAGAACAATAAATGATAGTTTCACTAGTGATGTGTTGAGAGAAATATGAGAGTATGCTTTCCAGTAGGGGAATATTGTCCCTTGGTGGAATGTAGATGGCAACTATAGTGATAGTGGAATGGTTATTTACCTTGAGGTTGGCAGACAGTATTTCAGCTGGGGGAAAAGTGGGATTGTATTTTTGGAATTAGTAAGAGTTAGGTGGTTGACGTATACTATGGCAACTCCAGCTCCTTTTTTGTTTTGATGATCTAAGTGGAGTATATTATAGCCAGGGGGAAGAAGATCCTTGTCTTTGTGTTGAGATTTAAGCCAAGTCTCTTAGGGCAATGACATCAGGGGTGTGGTGGGAACTCCAGGCATGGAATTCACTAACATTTAGCAATGTTTAAGTGTGTTTAAGTGTATCTTTATATACTGTAGATATACCATTACCACATTTCTTTGTTCTATCTAATCTAGTGATATTGTACCCCGGCAGTAGAATTTCATTGCGTTTATATGAGGTTTTAGCCAAGTTTCTGTTAAATTCCTATGTCAAGGGTATAAAGGGAGAGGGAAGCATGAATTCATGTATTTTATTTACATGGCTTCTCAAAATCATATTGATGACTAAAATGCTGGGGGTATTATGTCATAGAGTGGTGATGGTGTGGGGGTGAGTGGTGCTTGGATTTTGGGGTATTTGCTGTGTTAGTTTGGGGCCTGAGTTTGGGTGGCTGTCCCCACTTAATTCCAGCTGTGATTTTCTGCACAGGAGTTGGTGTGGGAGTTTATGTGCTAGCCTAGTATATTTATGGGCTAGATGTGGGGAGGATAGTAGCAGAAGGTATCTATATGTAGACAGACTTGTGTTCGAGGTTTTAAAGAAGTGTGGTGCTATGGAAATATTGGTAAAGGTAGTATGAGATGGAGTGGGAAAAGGGTAGGTGGGAGAGAGATTCTTTAAAACTATGTGATTGTGATAAGAAGTGAGATGAAGAAGGGTTGTAAGTAAGCTGAGGATGGAAATATGTAAGAGTGACATGGTTATATATAAGGTGTACAGTTTAGAGAAGAATGCAGTGATTCAGCAAGTAAATGGTTACTGGGAGTGTATGGCTTTAGCAGTATGATACTGTGTATCAGGGAAGAGTATAAGAGATGATTAGTGGGTTGGTTGATTAAGTAGTATTTGATTGAGTTGGAGAGTTTTGAACCAGTGACTGGTTACTTGAGTGAGAGAGGTATGTTGTGGTTAAAATAAATGTAGATAAAGTGGGGGTGGGTGGGAATAAGGGGTAGGAGAAGGGATCAGAGTGATCCCAAGTGGAGTGAGGGCAAATGGACTGGGCTGAGCCCAGATCACCAAGAAATGCTTCAAAAATTATCTGCAAGTGCTGTTATCACAGAACAATATCTGACTATTATCACAGGCAGGTAAAATCTATAATGCCACCATTTGTAGAGGAAAATATTCCATGTTTAAAGTCAGCAGATTAGATGTTATTAATGGTGTTTCTTTCTGATCTGGAGTTTAACTGTCTAGATACTAATAGGATGTATTTTCAAACTTTTACTAGCTTCTATGGTTGTGCGCTGTGCAGTTGTTTTACTTTCATTGAACCAATATAACCCCTCTGATTTATTTAAGTTGTAGAACGCTCTGCTTATTAGAATATAACAAAGAGGAAGAGAGTGTGTCAGGGTCAGGGTTTCTTGTACTTTTAAAGGAAGTATCAGAATTGTTTCACTGGAAGAAGAGCAAGACTAATCAGTGTGTGAGACTGTATGCAGAAGTAAAACAAAATGAAACTTAGGATTAATAAATGAGCAACACATTATTACTGTATATAAACTGCAACCATTTTTATCCATGCTTTTTAGAGAACTCCATCACAGAAAATGCATTAAGGACAATACATGATACAAACAGAGTTATATGAAACATATCATTCAACATAACCAGTCAGAAAAAAATAACAATAGATGTCATTACTTTAAAACTGCTAGTGCATTTTGATCCTTTATTAAAATGCATAGCATTAAAACAATAGTAAATGTTGTGCATCTTGCATGATAGTAATTACAAATACCCTACATTTTCAAAATTGGTTAAACACTTATATGCTCATTTAACTCTGGGGATAGTTTGCACAGCAGCACCTGCCATTCAGTTTCCTTTTTTTCTGATAAACTTTCTAAACTGTCCCTCCTCTTATCAAGTCTGGTCCCTTTCCAATGCAAAAAAATGCAAGCCTTCTGGAAGCCATGCATTGGACAAAAAGCCTGTACAAAACATTATAAAAGTTCTTACTAAAATACTATACAAGTGCTCCTTCTTTTTCTGTCACACTCTTCTTCCAGTCTTTCCTACATTAAAAGGGCGGCATGTTCTTCATGTAGCAACATAAATAACAGAATTACATTTGAGATGTTCTAAATCTACACAATTTTTTCACAGGGGCTGTGTGTACATTGTTTGCAGTAAACTTGCACATCTTGCAAAACCCAGAGGGGAATGTATCTAAGGAAAATGAAATGTCAGCATTTAAACTCTGATCTACATACTCACAGTCTAGATGTCACATTTGCACAGCAACTATAACTTGCAACTGGCAAGTAAGTACACTGCCAGTTATAACACATACACAAGCCTGTACAGTTTATGTGCAAATAAGTCACAAAGCAAAAATAACAAAAAAGCATTTTTTTGCAGAAGGCACCCCATTTTCTTTATTATTTTCACTCATAGAAACAGTAATCAGTAACATATAATGAAAAACATACCGCCTTCTTTTTTCAGGCATCTATGATCTTGGACAAAATAAATAAATAAAAACAATATCACTTGAACACCAACATTTCACATTTACAATACACCAACAGCTATTCATTTAAGGTATAAAATTTGAGAAACTTTGAAACACGTAATCTCTAATCAACCAGCTGCATGTTAACCTCATAGTCTAGAACAATTAAGCGTTACTCTCTCCAATACTTCTGTGGCAATCAAAACAACAATATCTAGTGGCACTTTGTAATCGATAATTCTCATGTCAGGATCATAAGTATTTACTGGACATGTAGTCCATAACAATCCTAGCCACATTTTCTTAGAACACTGTCTTTTTAAATAAATTGATCAGAATCACACAGAAGGCAAATGGAATTAAATCCTGAAATCATTAAACTAGATGTAGTACCCTATTCACAGCTCACAGCTCTAATCCACCACTAACCATCACTCAAAAGCTAGACTAATCTAAGATTTGAGACCAGGATTTCTCACACCCAAAGCTAAAATTGTATCCCTAGACCTACAAGTCACATTTTAGCATCTGTGCATCTAACTGATCAGCTGTAGGCAGAATGAAAATTCTTCAAGAAAATACAATAATTCTGAAACAGAATTAACTTTATAATATAATTTCCTTAATCTTTAATGTACATAAAATGCAGTTTCTCATTTTATAACTGAACTAAGGCCTTTCTGTGTGGTACAGTTATCACATGCCATGGAATTTTTCAGGCACTCATCTTCCAGATATGGGCCTCATAATGCTTATGTCACTGCAGTACTATCCATGTATGCTTTATTGTTTAAATATGTTATGTTTCAACAATTCAACAAATAAAATTTATATGATGGATCAGATTTTTTTGTCTAAAGTCAGGCAACATTTGCAGGAATTGTTACCCTCTGGCTCCACGTTATGTAAAATTTCCAGTTCCAAACTCTTAGAGATCCCATTATAAATGAAAAGATTATCTGTAGTTCAGACATATTTGATGACAGACTCTCGTCATGCCTATAACTAAAATGCAGTATCAACTATTTAAATTAAAACAGGTTTTAAAGCAGTGTCGCAAAGATAAATGTATGACAGAAGCTGGCTTAAACAGTGCATGTGAAAACAAAATTATTCTACAACATGTGTGTCATTGTCTGACTTGAAATGCTGTATGTTTCCTTCAATTCAATAAATAATAATTTCCAGCGCTAACTATGACTTACGTCTCAATGGTTTGTGTGTTAAAAACCCACTGAGGGAAACCACATCTCTTTCTTTACCTCACCAACTACCCACTTCTGCCTAAAGTCGCTACATTAGAAATCAGTACTGCCTCTTCACAGCTAGTTACGTGTTAGGATGTTTTTTGTTCTTCTGAGCAGTGATAGTGAATATTAAAATGCAAATTGTCAGGTCCTCTGCACTGCAGTTGTCATATCACATACTAAAGTCTCCCCAGGATTCAGCAAGCTCTGCACGGCGTGCAGGAATAGTGCAGGAGCTGCTGGAGGCAATATGGCTGCCGAGCGATCCAGGAACAAGCTCCCAGGATGTGCACAAGCGCTCCTGCACTATTCCTGCATGGACACAGCTCCTGTATGCAAATTATCCCATTTCCAGGTGAAAACCATGCAAATGAGGTGAATTTGCAATCCAGGAAGCTGGCAGCCATCCGTGCAGGACTAGTGTAACCTGTGGAAATGCACTCAGTCAGTAACAGAGTACATTTCTGTAAACTACAAAACGGAGCCATGACAGCTCCAAATAAAGGGTGTATATAATGTGTAAAGCATGCCAATGGCCAAATATATGGCCATGGGCATGGAAAACAGTTGCAAAAAAAATAATTTTTATTTTTTGGGCCGATTTCAGATGGTTAAGTGCAGGGCAGTGGCGCACAAATGGGATCAGCCGGGAAAATAACAGAAAAACCCTGAAAAAAGCTTTCCCTGCAAAATCACAATTTTGCCATTAAAGTCAATGGCAGGCAGAATACAACAAGGCCAGTGAATAGTGATTGCTAAGGGGGAAAGCTCAATGTGGGAGTTGTAACTAGGCATTAGCAGGCAATCCTATGCAAATGAGGGGAATGATACTGAATCCCAGATTTCCCCTCATAGCTAGCCTGCACCCAGCCGTGTAGGTGCAGGAAGACCATGGTGCAAGCCTAAGAGCTAGCTGACATCATAGAGGGGTGTATTAGGCATACTGTAAGCTTACTGGAGCCCTGTGGCTTGGGTTTGCCCTTAGCTTAGCAGAGCTAAGCAAGGGGGTGTGTCTGAAGCTGCCAAGCACTATTTACATTGCCTAAACAGGTGCTTAGCTCACTGTGTTTTAAACAAAAAAAAAAAAAAGTAAAGTAGGAAATAGCAGCTCAGTGCACATCAGAGCACTGTGTTTGTGCGGCGTGCCTCAGGGCTTAAACAGGAAGGCAATGGGAAGGGAAAACAGCAGTAGGAAGGTAATCAAGGAGAACTAGCATAGCTGGCAGGTGAAATGTAACAGAACCAGCCAATTACACAGGCAACAGACCAGCCCAGCCCAGAACACTACTATAAATTATGCAGACACTTTTCCCTCTGGTTTTTCCTACAAACTCTACACCACTGGAGTAGTGTACACAAACGGGGAAATTTTACCTAACAAAAGCAACAAAATGATAGGGGCTGCATTAGCTCTCATAAATCAACATGTGGAAGAGGCTGAGGGTGGTGAGGATGAGAATGCTGATGACCAACCCACAGTGAGGAGAAGGAGAAGAGTGCACAGACCCAGGGTAACCTGCCAGGGGCTACCTGAGCTGGAAATAGTAGAGTGTTACAGGTTGGACAGGGACCTCCTACAGCAAATTGTTGAGCTGTGCTGGCCACACATCACACACAGAGCCAACAGAGAGGAACCCATCCCAGTGGATACCAAAGTATGTGTAGGCCTAAGAATACTAGCCACAGGCACCTTCCAAAGACCAACTGGGGATATCATGGGGATCTCAGAGACATCAGCATCCAGGGTACTCCACCAGTTCCTGGATGCCATGTCAGCACATACTGGTGAGCACGTATATTTCCACAACACCCGTGAGGCATTGACCAGCAATATGTATCTCTTCCACCAAATAGCAGAATACCCTGAGGTACTGCGTGCTATAGACTGCACGCACATACACATCAAAGCACCACCCAGCAAGTGAGGTAGGGTCTACATCAACTGCAAGGGCTTCCCATCTATCAACTGCCAGGTCATGTGCGATGCCCAGGGCATTATAATGAATGCATGTACTGGCTGCCCTGGAAGTTATCACAACTCCCACATCTGGCATATAACGCAGCTGTACCAGAGATTTGCCAATGGGGATATCCCTTATGGCCACCTAGGGGGGATGCTGATTATGCACTGGAGCCGTGGCTGATGACACCCATCAGAAATGCACACACACCCGAACAAGAACTCCATAATGAGGCACACACGCAGACCAGAATCATAATAGACATGTGTTTGGGATGCTCAAGTCATGGTTCTGGTATCTGGACATATCCGGTGGAGCCTTGCAGTACTCACCAGCTACATGTACCCAAATTGTCATCGTATGTGCCATGCTACACAATATGATCTTGCGGAAACAGCTGCAGCAGGAACAGAACATGGCAGGGTCACACAGCCCCCCACCATTGCCAAGGCCTTCACAGGCACAGAGTGACTTGGAGGAGGAACAACCTGAGCCTGTCCCAGTAGGCAGAAGGAAGCATGCCCAGTATGCCCAGGCCTTGGCAAAGAGGCTACGCATAGCACATATACTGACATGGTAGGAACCCAGGGAATGACACCTCTCTCTAACTTGCACATACAGTAAAAGGGATGCCAAACATGACACTACCTGTGCTTAACCATGTATAGGGAGTGTATTATGTGCATCCGACATAGTCAGCCCTCCAGCACCATCCTCAATACTGGCACAGCCACAAGGTAGTTACTCTCCCTATCAATTGCCGAATGGAGTAGTATGTTTTGTTACTTGTATCTATGGTATGGATGTGAGCATGCAAGGGAATTGGGTGGCTGAATGGGATGCCAGCAGATAGTAGACACCTATAGTGGCAGCATGAAATCTGTAACAAATACTGGTGTCACCATAGTAGCCAGTACTAGACAAGGTGACAAAACTCACTGCAGGAAATATGGTGGGCCAAATGTGTGTCCATAGGACACACACATGCCAGTCAGGGAGACTCACATACTCAACAACAGTCTCAGCCAGCAGGACAGGCATAGACAAACACAAAGAAAGGCTGTGCTAAGGCCTCTTATTGATGGCTATGGAGAACAGCCCCCCTCCAGACCTACACAGACAGACAACAACAGGTCAGGCAGTGGGATGTTAGTTCTGAAGGGTAGGAAGTCTGAAACTGAAATGTAGGTTAATAAAACCTAAGAACTGTAGTACACTGATATGCCTCTAGTCTGCATGATAGGTCAGAATACAGAATGAAATGGAGTACCTGAAATATCAGTACAATCATAGCAAATGTGTACAGTTGTCAGGTGTGCCCCCCCCCACAATCCTATGTAGAAATGTAGTAACATGTATGTGTAGCTATAATAACAGTGGAGCACAGATTACCTGAGTCTGCAAAAGTAGCAGGATAGATTATAGCACGTGTACAATATGCAGGGCTGTGTGTGTTAGGTTAGTGTATGTTGTATATTGTGTGAGAGTGGTCAGCATGTAGGCATGGTGAGGTTTGCCCTGGTGGCCACTGGCCAGTACTGCCGATGACAGGGCCAAGTTCTCACAGCTGCAGTGCCAAACACAATGCAACCCAGCAAGACACATTCCAGCAGTAAGCCATAGTAATTGTTCAGATGTAATATCTGTCACCATCTGAAAGATGGACATTGTATGACTGTGGGCCCAGACATACAAACAGTACGCAGGTAGAAGTACCCTAGACAGACAGTGTATAAAATGTTACTGTCAAATGGACACACCTTTGGAATTGTACATACAGGTTAGCAGCACATTAGTTGGGTTTGTAGCATGGAATACCGATGTTGTCTGGCCAAAAACTGGCAGACCACAAAGGTCACAGGTATGAAGTATTGAGAAACTGCTGATGTCCCTGCACAAGCCAGCATAAGTGGAATGCCCCACGTATATCTGTGAGTCGGCTGCAAATGGCATCCATAGCACACATGCAACCAGCTCACCCCACCATCACCCACAGGGACCTAGCAGGTCTTTTCCCTGTTGTTGGAAATGAGTACAATATGACCCCCACCTCCATATGGAAATAGCCAATGAATGCAGCATGCTGAAGAGGTGTTCCATGCAGGTGTGTCCCTAGCTGTAAGCAGCACCCTGCCAGCATCCACACCACTGTCTCAATAATGACAGAAACTATTGACATTAACACCTTGCACACCTACCCTGTCACCCCAGGGGGATATAGTGGCTTGCGGACTGTGGGAGTGCCATAATGCAACAGCCTGCTACAGATGGCCTGCATCACTACCAAATGCCCTACACTCCTCTGCCAAAGGCCTGTGTCTCACCCGTACTGACATTTTTAATTTCTCCAAGTCTTTTGGGTTTCTAATTCCATGACAGGAATGGACCCCATTCCTAAGTCAAAGTACGATTAAAGTTCATGAAATTAGTATTGTTTCAGTCTTTGATGTTAGCCAAAAGTGCTCTTCGCAGCACCCACAATGTGCCCAGTAGTAACTCCTTCTGCAATTCGTACAGTGTTACATGAATTGGTAACATATCTAAATACAATTGTAAATTCTTTTTTATAAGACCAGTTGCTCCTACTACTATTGGAACTGTCTGGGTATCTTTCTCCACATGGCTCTCATTTCTGCCTGCAGATCGAGGTATTTTATGACTTTGTGTCTCTCTGTATGCAAGACACTGTAGTCACTAGGTGTGGCGATTTCAATGATCAATGCTAATTTTGCTTCTTTTCTTGGACCACTATAACTGGTTTTCTAGCATCTATCTTTTGGACTGTTGGTATTGGGTGATCCCATGTGATGTAACCTTCATTTTCTATGATTCTCTGTGGCTCATGTTTCCAGTGTATTTCAGCCACTTCGATACCATAATGTTTGCACAATCTCGCCACATTCTTATGCCTTTCAGTATACAGTCCCTCTGCCATTAGAGAGTTGCAACCAGCAATAAGGTGTGTGACTGTTTCCAATTTGGTTCCACAAAACCTACATATGTCTGTTCTCCCACATGTCCAATGGACTTAGTAAACCAGCATGTACGCAGCCCACTATTTTGAGCTGCCAATATTAACCTTTCATTTCTTGATGTAAATTCATCTCTCCTTAACTATTCCTGCATTCGTTCTTGATCAACATGAGGCTCTTCCAGAAGTTTTCTATACTTGCAACTATATTTATGTTTTATCCACATTTCTTGCCTTCTCACCTGGTATTTCACCTTATATTCTTTCTTTTCTTTTTTAGCACATTCAGTTGCTGCCTGTTTTTTATCCATTTCTGGTTTGATTTCCATTCCTGCTTGATGTCGATATGCTTCTGCTAAATTAAGCAGAGATGTCATCTTAGACTTATTCTCCTCATGTTTCAAAACTTTCACCACATTTGGATCTTCTGAGGTCAGTAGATATGTGTGGAGTCCCACGATTGCAGATCTATACATGTAATCAATTTCAAGGAGGCCCATCCCTCCTTCAGAACGGGGAATATATAATCTTGGTATACACTGATTTTTATAAATCATTTGGTAAGCATGAAGCAGCCTTCTTGTTTTAATATCCAATCTATCCAACACTTTTTGGGGCCAGTCATTCACTCCAAAGCTATAAATTAGGACAGGAAGAGCAAATTGATTTATAGCTTGGAGCTTGTTCCTAGGTGTCAATGCTGTTTTCAGGATTAATTTAAGTCTTCTAAAGTACTCCTTGCTAAGCTTTATTTGCATTTGTTCATGTTTTATTGCTGATCCTTCATCAATTCTCAAGTATTTATACCCTCCCTCTTGCTCAAGTTCTTTTATATCACATTCTTGTCCCAAACTGATATTTTCCTGGTGCTGCAATTTTCCCTTTTTAAAGGTTGCTTTTTCACATTTATCAAGGCCGAATGACATTCCACTATCACCTGAAAAAGTTTTGATAACCTGTAGCTGTGCTTTCAGTTCCTCATCTGATGAGCTATACAATTTTAAATCATCGACAAAGAGAAGATGAGAAGTCATTAGACTTGTTTTCTAGAAGCCAAATTATAGCCATTGCCTAAGCTGTTAAGTAAACAGTTTAATGGGTTAATGGCAAGGCAGAATAGCAAGGGTGACAAGAGAGTCACCCTGGAATATCCCCCTTTGAAATTTTATCCCTGGAATAATAACCTGTCCTTTATCATGGCTTAATTGCAAAGTGGTCTGCCACTGTTTCATGGTTACTGAAATGTAGTCAATCGGTGTAGGGTGTATCTTTTACATTTTTAAGCACTCTTTTATCCATGAATGTGGGATACTATCAAATGCTTTTTTGTAGTCAATCCATGCCATACTTAGATTCTTCCCCTTCTTACAATTCTCCACTATAACTTTGTTTAACAACAAATGGTCCTGTGTTCCATATGACTTTCTTTTATTGCCCTTTTGTTTTACTGCCATAATTGAGTTTTCTTCTAAATAACTATAAACTCTGTCTGAGTCAGTTCCTGTGTATATTTTTACATTGTCAGAAGACAAATTATTGGTCTATAATTTTTAGGGTAGCTTGTCGGACCACTCTTAAGTAAGAGCATTGTTTTTCCTGTTGTTAATCAGTGTGGTGTATGTTCGGGGTGCTCATATAAATAGTTCTTACTCATGGCTAAATCCTTGTGCAAAGAAGTTAATACTTTATGCCAAAAGTTAGGTACTGCATCTGGACCTGGAGTTTCCAGTTAGAGGCTTTTCTCAACTTTATCTCAATCTCTCTGGCTGTTACTTCATCCCATTTCATATCCTGTACCTTTAAACTGCTTATTCTTTCCTTTACTTCTTCTATCCATTTAGCATCTTTGTTATGTTTCACAGGATCTTCATAGATACTTCTCCAAAATGTATCTACTTCCTCTTTTTTTGGTGGTCTATCAATTCCTTTTACCTTATTTCCCAATTCTCTATAAAACTTTTTGGGTCACCAGTAAATTGTTTATTTTGTGCTTTTTCCTTATAGTTATCTTCGTATCTTCTAAGTCTTTCCGCCTGTTTTGAAATTTTTAGTTTGTTATCTCCAATAGTGCATAATAAATCCTGGTCTATTCTAATACTGTGCATTGCTTTTATCACATCTATCTTTCTTAATATTTGTGTTGGTATGTTCCCTCTTCTATAATCTTCAAACAATGATACTTCTTGTCTTAACTACTTTATAGTTTTCTCTATTCGATATTTACATGATGGTATTCACTTTTGCCCCCTCTTTTCCCTCGCTACCCTATGTTCCTGTGGTAGAACTTTATCAGTTATTAATTTAGCAGCACAGTAATGTATTTTGTTTACTTCTGTTATATCGCATGGATCTCTATAGACAGTCCTAATTACTGTGTTCATTTGTTTTATCAAGCTTCTGACTTTTGGGGTTTTATTAACCTTCTAAAGTCTATTTCTCTCATTGATCTTGATATATCTGTCTTTGTCTATTAAATCAAGCAACTCTTCTCTTAACTAATTTTCATCCATACTGAGGGCACAGCCCTTGTTTTCCGTTTCCTGTGGGCATTCTACAGAAAGTTCTACAGCATCTTCCTGTATGTACATTCTCTTCAATTTCATTCTGTGTCATCTGTTGTTCTGTCATATGGGAACTCACTGGCCTATCACTCCTCAACATTGACTGTATCAGAGTTTTCACAGTTTCCTGTTCCTTTCCTTGCTGTTTATCTTCAAGTGAATGTTTATACTGGTTTCCTGTGGAAGGTTCCAAAATATCTTGATATGGCACCTGACCAGTTACTTTCTGTTCCACTGTTTTCCCCTTAATTTGGATATCCATTTCTCTATCCTGTTGTGGTACTTTCTGCATTTGATTTTCTACACTGAATCCTTGTCTTTGCAGTTGTTCCATTACCTCAGTTTCTATTTCTTTGACTTCTCCATTACTCATCTCTTTTTCTACTTTTCCTCTTAGTCTTCTTATTTTTTGTATTGTAAAGTTTTCCATATCCGGATTCCTTTGCCTATATTTTTCTTCAAATATCTTTGGTGCTGCTCTTTTTGTATTAGTTAGTTTTGCTTTCTCCTTTACATAAATATTACATCATATTAGTTCTCTTCTCCTTTCCCCTGTACATATTTCTTATTCACGTCTCCTGATTTATTCTGCGGACTCACTCCATCCTGCTGTAATGTAATCTGTTTTAGACCTTCTACATTAAATCCTTCACTTCGCAGGCACTCCATAACTTCAACTTCTATTTCTTTAACTTCTGCTTTGCTAATCGTCTTTTCTACATTGAATCTTTGTGCTTTTACACTTTTTGTTGTGAAATTTTCCATATCTGAATGCCATTGCCTGTATTTTTCTTTGAATATCTTTGAGACTGCCTTTTCCATATTAGTTAACGTGACTTTCTCCTTTGCATAAATATTGCACCATATCAAATCTCTCTTTCTTTCCCATGTTCATATTTCTTTTTTAAATTTTTCAAATATTTCTAGGTTTTGTTGTTTATATTTTCTCACTTCCTCAGAGGCTTATTTTTCCAAAAAGATCAAAGTTACTTGATCTATATACTGTTTTTCGAAAATCTGTTGTAGTAATGAAAGCAAATTTTTATTTGAAGCTTGTAACAGTTTTTCCTGTGTAAGTATTTTTCTTTCCTCTAATTTCTCTCTTAATTGTTTTGTATATGTTGTGTCTGGAAATTCTGGGCTTTTTGTGTAATAGTAACAATACATAATGCAAGGTCATGTCGACAAATCCCAGTAACATGTCCACCATGTCCTACTGTATGAACTGTGGGCCAACACCAAAATACTGCTGGGATGAAGTGATAACTATAGAGAACATATCAAATAATGTTTGCATAATGTTTGGAAGAGGATAGAATAACAGGGGGGTAGAAGCATGGACGCCATGGAGTGTGTGAAGTCTGAAACTCAGCCGTGTGCACATACTATCCCTGCCTGTATGGGCATGTAATATGGACATTCTGCAATGATTTCTACAGCTGGGAGGTATGCAGCCTCCTATGAGTGTTCTCGCTCATTATTATTGCTGGGCGGCACTTCCTGAGTGCAGGGATGTGTGTATTGTGGGAGCTCCGCTCTCAGACACACATCTTGCACTCGTCCACAGCCCATGTCCGTTTAGCAGCAGAGGCAGCACTCCTTCATTACTATGCATGGCGCACTGCCATGCTGCGCTTAAATGGATGTTTCCGTGCAGGAATAGTTTATTCCTGCAGGGAGCCTTACTGAATCCCAAGGTCTGTTTTTATCTTCAGTTTAAGCAAGGCATGTGAGATGATACAGACCAAAAGAAAACTAAACAGCAATAATAAAAACAGACCTCCAGCTTCTTACCACAGTATTTAAGGGGAGTTGTGACCTCCAGCTTCTTACCACAGTATTTAAAGGGATTTGTGACCTCCAGCTTCTTACCACAGTATTTAAGGGGAGTTGTTACCTCCAGCTTCTTACCACAGTATTTAAGGGGAGTTGTGACCTCCAGCTTCTTTTCACATTATTTAGGAGGAATTATGCCCTCCAGCTACTTATCACAGTATTTTTAAGAGGAGTTATTGAAGATTGTTTAGTTGCTAGAATGTTTTATGTTTCATGTAGAGCGGTTAAGAACATAAACTTTGTTATACCTAAATATCCATTAATACAACTGTTGCACTAAAGGTCTGGAAACATTTTAATATTTTCAAAGAGAGGCTAGGCAGAACACCGCAGCAACAATAGTGAAAATATGTCTGCACAATTTTACTGCAGTGTTAGAAGCTAGGAAATGTACTTCTTGTACAACAACTTCAGACAGATTTGCACTACACCATGGATTGCATCACACGTGAGATACACATTTGGGTCAAAATCAGAGCCCATCTTCTTTAGGTTTGTTTTAAGCATAACACTGAAAAGGGAACTGACAAACAGCTACAGCAGTACAAACCAGCTCCAATGCACTATAACTCTGACACAATATTTACGAGATATTATGTGTCATACTTTGGGGGACTGGAGTAACAGTCATTTTATACAGACAGACGGAATATGATTTTATTTTAATTTTGGGGGGAATAGAAAGAAATTATAAAGCAGACAAGTGTTGCATATTCTTAATGCAGTGACATAGAAGTTAAGTAATCTGCATATGCTGTTTATTGCTGTCCATATTCTAGCTTTATTTTAGGTAAACTGCAGGGTGGTAATTGGAAGCACATATTCAGGTCTAAGGATGAATATATTCTTAGAAAGTGCTCTCTGGTTTCTTTGGTGATGTGGTTTGATTAGAAGTAGAAGGCTTTCAGTTGGGCAGTAACTTTAGCAACTAACTTGTCAGTCTAATTTTTGAATGAGATAGTTTTACCCTCAGCCTAATAGGCCAAGGTACTTGTACTGTTCTGCCAAGCAGAGTATATCCCTTTCATCTACATTATATATATATATATATATATATATATATATATATATATATATGTGTGTGTGTGTGTGTGTGTGTGTGTGTGTGTGTGTGTGTGTCTATATATAGGAATAGTGGAGTTATATCCTATATAGGGATATTCTAAATGCAGTTTCATAGGTTCATAGGTTGGTATTAGGCTATCGGCCCTAGGGCCTACACAAGCCTAGCCATAACAATTCCCTGGATATTTCTTCACGCAATATTTACTTCCCTGGACCCCTGTCTAGCAGGGGGACTGACATGATCCCCGGGGTGAATTTCCTATCTCCCATCCAATCATTAAGGTTCCTTTTGAAGAGCGCCAAGGAGGCACTCTGCTTGACATGTATGGGCAGTCTATTCCAGAGTATGGGGAGTCTCTGGGTCAGGAACCTATCCCTCCAGCATGTTTTGTTCATTGTGATGACAAGGTTTAGATCCCTGGAGCGTGTGGTTCTGAGGGATTGGGATTTCTTTAAGCGGAGCATGTCCAACAGCTCAGAGTTTGACATGGCCTTGTATGTTAAGCAGAGATCGCCTCTGAGTAGATGATATGCCACAGAGTATAGCTGGAGTTTTTTTTAGACAGTCAATATAGGGCATCTGCTTTAGGCCTGTGATTCTTTTAGTGAGGTATTTCTGCGGCCTTGCCAGTTGTTGTAGATGTCTTGTGAGGTACATACCAAATGGGGCATTGTACTCTATAATGGGTTTAATGAGGGATGAGTACAGTGGGACAATGACCTCCTTTTTTCTGGATGAAAAGCCCTTAGTGATGAGGTGTGCCACATAGAAGGATTTCCTGACTGTTGTGGTGATGTGGTTATCGAAGGTGAGACCACTGTCCACCTGTGTCGCTAAGTCTCTCATCACACTTTCATTTTTAGTGTATTGCCACTTATGTGATATTTCATGGGTACATGGTTTTTCCCAAAGGGGATAACTGTACATTTCTTAGCATTAAGCTTCAGCCCATGGTTCTGGCACCAAGCATCTGTTTCTGTAAGGCCCTTTTGTAGAGTATCCACATCATTTTGGGATTCAGTAATGGCTCCCAGTTTGCAGTCATCTGCGAACTTTGTTAGCCAGAGTCCCTTAGTGTTGGCCTGTACTTCAGAGAAGTAGATGCCAAACAAGAGCAGCCCCAGGACTGAACCCTGAGGTACTCCATTTGTCACTTGTCTGGAGCTGGATTTGGAGTCGGCTAATTTTACAGTCTGGGTTCCGTCAGTAAGCCAGTTGGCAACCCATCGAGTGATGTAGGGATTTATACCCAGCTTAGTAAGTTTATCTATGATTCCAGAGTGGGGGATAGTGTCGAAGGCCTTGGCGAGGTCCAGATAGGCTGTGTAGACCACCTTACCCTCATCCACAGCTCTGGAGACTGATTTGAAGAAGTCAATCAGGTTCAGGAGACAAGATCAGCCCTTCACGAACCCAAACTGGGTGGGGTCCAGTGTTTGAAGGTTGCCAATGTTTTGGATTATACGTTCCATGATAATGCGTTCCATGCCTTTGCAGATCAGGCTCATCAGACTGATGGGATGATAGTTCCTGGGATCCAAGTTGGATCCCCCCTTGTGGAGTGGGATAACTGTAGCTGTGCGCCACTCAGTGGGCATGAAGCTTGAGGTGAGGTTATGATTAAACATGACACTTAGGTGAGGTGCCAGTTCATTTTGTAGTTCATGTAGTACACAGCCTGGGATGTCATCTGGTCTCATGGATGCTGTATTCTTAGCTTTGGAGAGTGCGGTTTCTACCTGTGTGGCTGTGATTACCAGAATTTGGCAATCTTTTGGTATTGAGATGGGCCCTTTAGGGGGTGAGAGGGGGTGAAGTTTGCACTAAATCGATCTGCCAGGATATAGGCAATATCCTTGGGATCAGTATATTTAATGCCATTCTGTTGTAGCTCAGAGCATATCTGAGCATTGCCATTTAGATTATTGACATCTATAGAATGCCTTGTGGTTGTCTTTGGAATTTTTGGCAATTTTATTTTCGTATATACCCAGTTTACCCAGTGTTAATATGGTTGGCTCTCTGTATGGTATCTCTGAAGCAATTGCTTTTGCATTCAATTTCTGGGCACGATTGTATTTCTTTCTTGAATTTTGTGACATCATTGAGTTGAACAATGTTGCCTAGAATGGCATGCAACTGGCAGGTGCTGCCTTTGGGAAGTTTTTTTTATATTTGCAGCAAGTTTGTAATGGGGTCTTCCTATAGATATAGTTTCATTTCTTCTAAGAGAATACTTTTGTTCCTTTTCAAATATCCTACTTCAAGGATAAGCAGTTATGTAGCTACTATGTAGTAATTTGTAGGTAATGGTATTTAAGAGTAATGTGGCTATTGCTAACACTGGCAGCCACTGACATTTGGAGGGTGTGGTACAGTGTTGTTTCCTATTGCTGGACAGCTGAGTAAATGTGAGGATTTTATTTTCTGCAGTTTGGAATAGAGTATACTTTTGAGAAAAGAGTATGAAAATGATGGACAGTGCAGGACAAGAAACTTCTAGCTGAGACAGTACCTTGTTGGCTATTATTTCTGTGTGGAGAATGAAGGAAAAATTAAGGTCATGTGTGATGTAGTTACCAATTATGAACACCCATTGGTGTCATAGGTTGTGAAACTGGTTGCTTTGTTAAGACTTTGAAGAGTTTTGGACAGCATTGTATTATTTTTAATTTTTTTTCCTGTATTAATTGTAAGTGTATTCGCTGTAAGAGCATTCCATTGCGCCTTGAAGACCCCTTGCAGTGACTTGGAAATGGGCTGTAGGTTTTAACCCAGTTTGGCAATAACAATGTCACTTGCATTAATAAGACAATTTATATTAAGTTAGATCATTAATAAAATTTGAGAATAAGAATGGGCCTAAGCTGAGCCCTGAGAGATGCCCATGGATATAGAGCTCATTTCTATTTTGGGTATTATGATCATTGCCCTAAAAGTTCTAACTGATAGTTTATAAACCATACATTTACTTCAAAGAGAAACCACAGGATATTTTTTCTAGTAGTCTTGTGTGATCCACTGCCTCAAAGGCAGATTTCTTGTCTAGAAAAATAGCATTGCTGTGTAGTCCATTGTCTATATTACTGTAAATATGGTTGGTGAGTGGGTCTATAACAGTAAGCATTTTTTAAATTTGGGTGAAGGCCGTGACGTTTGTCTGTTAAGCTGTTATATTTGATAATGTTATCTAGAATATTAAAACTTTAACTAGTGGACAAAAACAGAAGCATATCTAGGGTGCGATATACTCCTCAGATAAGTGTGGGGCAGGAACAGCAGAATGGATGCCATATCTTTGTTTTTTTTTTCATTAGGAACATGGTGCTCATTCTTAGGAGAGAAGGAAGGAGCACCAGATTGGAGAATGAACTTTTTTTTTGCTCTTATGCTGAACATGAATGATTTGGATGTTAGGACCTTTTTCTCCTCATAGCTGATTATTAGGCTAATGGCCCTGGGGTCCTCAATCCTAACCATGCTTTCCTAAATGTATCTGAGATTATTTGACATGATTTGATACCCCAGGGTAATTTTCAGGGTTGGATTTTTACAGGGTGCCTCTGTCCATAACAGGTATAGGTGCCAGGCCATGGGTACATTTCTGATTCGCCATCCATTGGTTCAAGATATGCATGAATTTGGTTAGGGCAGAGCTCTACTTCAAATGCATGGGAACACTGTTCCAGAAGGAGGGTTAGTCTCTGAGGCATGTACCTGTCCCTCCAACATGTCCTATTTATGTTGTAGATGAGGTTTAAGTCCCTAGATCAGGTATTTCTGGTGTTATTTGTTTTGTATATGTACAACAGGTATATCAGAGTGGGACAGATGCTGCTGCTGTGTAAACCAGGTATAGATCACCTCACAGCAGTCTGTAGGAGGCCAAGTACAGAGACAGGGCTTTGAGGAAGTCTGCATAGGACATGTTGTTTATACCCTGTACTCTTTTTGTGAAGAACCTCTGTGGATGCCCAGTTGTTGTAGATGCCTTTTCAGATACATATTGAAGGGTGTGTTATACTCAATGACTAGTCTGATGAGGGCTGAGTGTGGTGGAACAATGACATCCCTGAACCTAGAGGCCATACACTGTAGATACATGATGGTCAAAGGCCTTGTTCCTGTCTACATGCATTCCTAAATCCCACCACTAGGTCTACTCTTAGGGGAGCATTATCAATGTGGTAATTACTAGGGGGTGGCCTTCTTTACAAAGGATATTATTTTGCATTTCTTTGCAGTAAGTTTTAGACCATGGCTCTGGTACTACTTATTTATCTGTACCAGGTATTCTTGTAGGGTTTTTGTGCCTTTAAGGAATTAGATGACTGCATCTTGTTTGCAGTTGTCTCCAAACTTGGTCAACTAGAAGCCCTTGTCACTGGTCTTGACTTCAGAGAAGTAGATGCCAAATAAGAAAGGACCAACACTGAGCCTTGACTGACTCCACTAGTGACTGGCCATTTTGTGGAGATTTTCTAGGGTCCAACCTGTAAGCCAGCTAGCTATCCATTAAGAGTGAGTTTATCTACAATACCAGAGTAAAGTATTCTGATGAATTTTTTTGCTAGGTCAAGGTAGGCAGCACACACTATTTCACCCTCATCCATGGCTTTAGTGATCTTTTCGAAGAAATCCACCAAGGTAAGTAGACATGGCCTGTCCTTGAAAAAGCCAGACTAAGTTGGATCCAATGTCTGTAGGTTTCCTATGTCATTATTTATCATTTCCATGATTATTCTTTCCATAGCTTTATATATGAGACTAGATATCTCCCCTGTTGTGCAGAGGGATAACAGCTGAAGTCCTTCATTCACTTGGCATAAAGCCTGTCTGGAGTTTACAGTTAAATACTGATTTTAGTGGGCCTGATAGATCAAGTTGCATGGCATATAGCAGGTCCGAATGGAGTGATGATAAGTCATCAAGCAGAGGAGAGTAGTATTGCTGTAACTGAATTCATCCTCAAAGTTGGTGAGTACCTTCATGAGGTGGACCCTGTTTTTCACAAAATATCAGCAAGACGATACTGATATATAGACTGTATTTTATATAGTATATATCATAGACAGAAGTAGGTTAAAAAATAAAAAAAAAAGATAGCTGGGTGCACAAGACTCAGGATAAAATAGTGCCCAGTCCTGGTAGGCACACTGGTGCTAGGAGTGGAAAAAATGACAGTGTAGAATCCTCAAGACATGGAAACATTTCTACAATGGGACTAGGCCAAGCCCTGAGGGAGGATGGTCCCCCTGTTGTAGAAGGAAGTAACAGTCAACAAAAAAATCACAAAAATTAATATGTTAAAAAACAGCCATAAAGACAACAGAGTATTGAGGATATGAAAGAAATATGTATTGTTACCATTATGCAAGATGCCCAGAATTTCCAGCCAGAAGATGTACAAAATTATTAAGAGAGGAAAAAAAAACACAAAAGAAAAATTGTCAGAAGTTTCAAATAAAAAATTGTGTTCATTAATACAACAAATTTATGAAAAACATTATATAGAAACCTTAATCTGTTTTGAAAAAGAAGCATTTGAGGAAGTGTGAAAATATAAAGAGCAAAATCTAGAGACTTTTGAAAAGTATAGAAAAATATGGGCATGGGAAAGAAAGAGAGATCTGATATGGTGCAATATTTATGCAAAGGAGAAAGCCAAATTAATCAACAAAAAAAGGCAACTCAAAGATATTTAAAGAGAAATACAGGCAAAGGCATCCAGATATGGAAAATTTCACAATAAAAAGAAATAAGATCACAAAGAGGGAACATAGAACTGAAGATTAGTAAAGTAGAAGTTAAAAATTAGAAGCTGAAGTTGTGGAATACTTGAGAAGTGAAGGATTTAGTGCAGAAGGTTTAACACAGGTTACATCACAGCATGATAGAATGAGTCCCCAAAGTAATGATAAACAGGAGGAGCAGGAGACATCTGAAGAAGAAATGTGGACATTGGAAAGAAAAAGAGATTTAATATGGTGTAATATTTATGCAAAGAAGAAGGCAAAACTAATCAATACAGAAAGAGCAGCACCAAGGATATTTGAAGAGAAATACAGGCAAAGGCATCCGGACATGGAAAACTTTACAATGCAAAAAAATAAGAAAACAAAGAGGATAAGAAGAAAAGGGGATTAGTAATGGAGAAGTTAAAGAAATAAAAACGGAGGTCATGGAGTACATGTGAAGTGAAGGATTTAGTGTAGAAAATCTAACTCAGAAAATACCACAGCAGGATAATGCAACAGGTTTCCAAATATAGGAGAAACCAGTAGAGCAAGAAACATCTGATCAGTTGCCATATGAAGACACTTTGGAGTCTTCCATAAGAAACATACAAACATTCAGTTGGACTTGCACAGCAAGGGGAGGAACATGAACTTATGGCAACTCTAATGCAGTCAATGTTGTAGGGTGATAGGCCAGTAAGTGCTCATATGAAAGAGCAATGGACAACACAGGATGAAACTGAAGTGAATGTGGCACAGGAAGATGCTTTGGAACTCTCTGTAGAATGCCCACAGAAAATAGATAACAAAGAATGTGACCTCAGTTTAGGAGAAAATTATTTAAGAGAAGAGTTGCTTGATTTAATAGTGATAGGCATATTAAAATCAATGAAAGAAATAGACTACAGTAAGTCAATAAAAACTCAAAACGTTAAGAAGTTTGATAAAACAAATGAACACAGTAATTAGGACTGTTCATAGAGATTCATGTGATATACCAGAAGTAAACAGGATATATTACTGTGCTGCTAAATTAATAACAGATAAAGTCTTACCACAAAAACACAGGGTAGTAAGGGAAAGGAAGGGGAGAAATCAAATGCCATTATGGAAGTATCGAACAGAGAAAACTATAAAGCAATTAAGACAAGAAGTGTCACTGTTAGAAGAGTATAGAAGAAGAAACAGATCAACAAAAATGCTCAGAAAGCTAGAAGTGATAAAGGTAATGCACATTATCAGAAGAGATCAGGATCTATTATGCACAATAAAGATAATCTATGTAAGAGATGTAATGTAGAAATTAATGCTGACTGGGCTCATATGTTTTATGACTGTATAAAATTGAAAGAATACTGGAAGTCAATTAATGAATTTTTGCAGGCTCTTTTTACAGATAATTTCATTATTTCTAAATCTCTTATGTTATTCAACACACCTGTACCTCAAAGTGTTAAAAAGGTTAAGCTTCCCTTGTTATGGTCTGTTCTAGCAGTGGCTAGGAAAATAATAACCAGAAATTGGATTTCAGATACACCTCCTTCGTTCAATGAATTTAAAAATGTTATGAATATAGTGTGCCATATGGAAATAAACACAATTAGGTCAAGAACAACTAGAAAAACATCTTATTATATTGTATGGGATAATTTACAAAATTTGTTAAAAAAATCCTAATTTCAATAGCATGGTATTTTAGTTTAATTAATTGATCTGATTGTAGTGGATGTCTTTGTAAATACTTTAGTTGTTTTGTTGAATGTTATAATCATATCTATTTTTAATTACTTGTATAAAATTGTTATGATATTTCTCTTGTATGTTAAAACAATAAACCTGTTTTGAAAAAAAAAGGATCTATTATGCACTATCGCAAATAATAAACTAAAAATATCAGCCCAGTCAGAAAAACTAAGAAAATATGCAGATAAATATAAAGGAAAACTACAAAATAAGCAAATTATTGATGACCCAAAAAAGTTTTATAGAGAATTGGGAAATAAGGCAAAAGGAACTGATACGCCACCAAAAAAAGGAGAAATAGATATATTTTAGAGAAATATCTATGAAGATCCTGTGGAACACAACAAAGACGCTAAATGGATAGAAGAAGTAAAAGAAATAATAAGAAGTTCAAATGTACGGGATATGAAATGGAATGAAGTAATGGCCAGAGAGATTGAAACAAAGTTAAGAAAAGCTCCTAACTGGAAAACCTCAGGCCCAGATGCAGTACCTAACTTCTGGCTAAAAGTATTAATATCTTTACATAAAGATTTAGCCACGAGTAAGAACTATTGATATGCACACCCCGAACAGACACCAGCCTGATTAACAACAGTAAAAACAATACTATTTAAGAGTGAACCTGCAAGCTATCCTAAAAACTATAGACCAATAACTTGCATTCTGATGATGTGTAAACTATACATTGGAATTAATGCCAACAGAGTTATTTAAAAGAAAGCTCAATTATGGTAATAGAATAAAAGGCTAATAAAAGTAAGTCATATGAAACAAAGGATAATTTGTTGTTGTATAAAGTCATAATGGAGAATATAAAAAGGAGAAAAATCTATGTATGGCATGGATGGGTTTATATCACTTGATTGAAAGTCTATTCAGCGAATAGTCATTTATGAAACACCTGTCTATCAAAGCCATTCTTCATTGAGCGGCGAATTTTAACTAGGGCAGACCAATGGTAGGCCAACCGAGTGACCATAAAAAAATAAAAAATAATAAAAAATAAAATTTAAAACTTACCAAGGAGGGGTGCAATGCTCCCTACCCACCTCCAACTAAATATATCAACTTCAAGATCGCACTACAGTGGGGAAAAGGGCAAATTCCAGATGGTGGCCAACCACTGCTTTGCCCTAGTTAAATTCACTGCACAATAAACAGGTGTTCCATGAATGGCTATTTTTGGAACAGCCATTCAATCAAGTGATATAGACCCAGTATGGATAGACTACAAAAAAAACCTGACAGTATCCCACATTCATGGATAAAAGAGTGCTTAAAAATGTATAAGGTATACTCTACACTGATTGATTACATTACAGAAACCATGAAATAGTGGCAAGTCACTTTGCAGTTGCACCATGATAAAGGACAAATTATTATTCCAGGGATAAAAATTCAAAGGGGGATATTCCAGGGTGACTCTCTTTCACTGCTGCTGTTTTGTATTGGCCTTAGCCAATTAAGTTATCTACTTAACAGATTAGGTCATGGCTACAATTTGGCTCCCAGAAAATAACAAAGTATAAAGACTTCTCATCTTCTTTTTGTAGATGATTTAAAACTGTATAATTCATCAGATGAGGAACTGAAAGCACAACTGCAAGTGGTCAAAACTTTTTCAGATGATATAAGAATGTCATTTAGCCTTGATAAATGTGCAAAAGTAACCTTTAAAGCAGGAAAGCTGCAGCACCAAAAAACATCAGTTTGGGACAGGAATGTGATATAAAAGAACTTGAGCAAGAGGGAGTGTATAAATATTTGGGAATTGAAGAAGGATCAACAATAAAACACAAACAAATGTGAAAAAAGTCAGTAAGGGATATTTTAGATGTCTAAAATTAATACTGAAAATGGATTTGACATAACAAAGTCCAAGCTATAAAACAATTTGCTCTTCCTATCCTAACTTACAGTTTTGGAGTGATTGACTGGCCCCAAAAGGTGTTGGATAGGTTAGACAGGAAAATAAAATTTGCTTCACACTCATCAAATGATTTATAAAAATCAGTGCATACCAAGATTATATATTCCCCATTCTGAAGAAGGTATGGCCCTCCTCAAACTTGATTACATGTATAGATATGCAATCATGGGACTGCACATATCTGTTGACCTCATAAGACCCAAACATAGAGAAAATTTTGAAACTTGAGGAGAATAAGTCTAAAATGACTTCCCTGCTTAGTTTAGCAGAAGCATATCAGCGTCAAGTGGGAAGGGAAATCAAAACAGAAGTAGATAAAAATCAAACAATAACTGAATGTGCCAAAAAACAAAAGGAAAAATACAAGGTGAAGGATTAGATGAGAAGGCAAGAAATGTGGAAAATGCATAAATATAGTTGCAAGTATAGAAAATTCTTGGAACAACCTTATGTTGATCAGGAATTGTTCAGGTGAGGTGAATTTAACCCAAAAGATAAAAGGTTAATATTGGCAGTCCAAGATAGTAGACTACATACACATTATTTTACAAAGTCAATTGAACACGAGGGAGAAATAGACAAATGTAGGTTTTGTAAAACAGAATTGGAAACAGTCACACATTTTGTTGCTGGTTGATATATACTATTGGCGGAAGGACTGTATACTGAAAGGCATAATAATGTGGCAAGACTGTTGCATTGGGGATTGTGCAAACATTATAATATTGAGGTAGCTGAAATACACTGGAAACATGAGCCACAAAGCATCGTGAAAAAAGAATGAAGTTTATATCACATGGGATCATCCATTACCAGCAGTTCAAAAAGCAGAGGTAAGAAAACCAGATATAGTAGCCCATGAAAAGAAGCCAAAAGTAGCATTAGTCTTTGAAATTGCTACCGCCAATGACTACAGTGTCTTAAGTACAGAGAGACACAAAATCATAAAATACCAGGATCTGCAGGCAGAAACAAGGGCAATGTGAAAGAAGGATACCCAGACAGTTTCAATAGTAGTAGGAGCAATGGGTCTTATAATGAATTTACAGTTGTACTTAGAGATGTTACTGATACATCTAATTCCATATGAATTACAGAAAGAATCATTACTGGACACATTGCTAGTGCTGTAAAGAGCACTTCTGGCTAACATCAAAAACTGAAACATTGCTAATTTCATGAACTTTAATCGTACTTCGACTTAGAAATGATGCCTATTCCCATCATGGTATTAGAAACCCAAAAGACTTAGAGTAATTAAAAAAGAAGTATCCTTGGATATTATCAATGCCCATCAATGTAGTGTTCCTGCTTCCTCATGATAGTTGGGGGACTTTTGGTTGAAGATATTTCCTGAGACATGACTGGGGTGAGGGAAGGCAACAGTGGGGCTAAATTTGTCATCCATTAGAGTTGCTATGTCCTCTGGCTCCAATCACAATGAGTTTGGCACATTTACTGCCTTTGAGGTTGCAGGCATAGCTGAAGAAAGCCTTGTGGTCGCCCTTTACCTGGAAGGCTACTTTTACCTCAACTGGACTTTGGTAAACTTGATTAGTCCCCTGTGTTGCTTATTTAAATTGGTGAGGGAGTTCTTACATTTCTGGGTATAGCCCTTCCTACTTTTGGCAATGATTGTCTTTCTTTCTTTCTTTCTTTCTTTCTTTCTTTCTTTCTTTCTTTCTTTCTTTCTTTCTTTCTTTCATTTGTTAAACAACCTATTGATGTTGCATTTCCACCTGGATGGCTTTTTTTTTCAGGTTGTCCTGTGCTTATTATAGGTAGGTACAGCTGTCTCTCTGCATCTATTTACATGATTGTACAGGGTTTGTTTGAACAGTTCTGCATAGGCAGTAGTTTTCTTGGGGTTTTTGTTTTTGGGGGGGTCTTGAAATTTTGCTAGGGTGTCATATAATAGTAGACAATTAGCCTTAAAATAATTTTTAAAAAGTTACAGTTAGCTGGGTTCCTGGGTTTAATTTTTATTTCAAAGGAGACAGATTTATGGTTTGACCTAACCAGCAAAGGCATTATACTGGGGGGCAGGGGAAGGTGCATGTTTGTGAGGACCAGGTCAAGGATGTTAGCATCCCTAGTGTGTGTATAGACCAGCTGGTCCAGTGTTTGTGTTGATAAAGTCCAGGAATCTCTAGGCTTGCTGGTTTGAGGTCATGTATGATTCACAGTTTATAGTGGCATGGTTAAAGTCACCTATAAATATAGTACTGGGTTGAATGTGGAGAGTTTCCAATACATTTAAGTATGTGGCATGGAGTTCATGGGTCATAGCTTGCCAAGATATGACACAGAACTTAGCTTATGGTAAGTTGGACATGAAGAACTCAAGCATGTCATCTTGTTTAACCATCCTTGAGGTGTGCTTGTGTTTGAAGTAAATTTGGACTCCTCGGCCTTTATTCTTTCTCCTTTCCTGTGCAGTAGATAGTCTAAATGTGTAGAAGGCATTATAGCCTTGCACTGTCAGGGTGATCTCCATGGCTTTAATCTACAATTTCGGTAATTGCACAGACATCTGTATTTTCCAGGGAGAGGAGAGCTTGGATGGCATGTATTTTTTTTGTTTGTTTGTTTGTTTGTTTGTTTGTTTGTTTGTTTTGACTCCTGGCATTGAGAAGTAATGAAAAGTAACACCTTTAGCTTATCCTGGGTAGGTTAGCAATATCATAAAGTTTATCAGATTGGCAGTGCTGGATTGTGGGAAATTCACACATAATGCAGTTGATGTTATCTAATACTATTTGGACTTGTGATGCAGTGAGTTTTTACAAGTAGAATGGTGGGTAATGCAGATACTTATGCAGGGTAATGAAAGGAGTCAGAGATTGCATCACTGAACATGGGTGCTCTGCCAAGTGAAGCAATATTATATTTAATATTGTTTATCAGGTTGGTGGTAAGTAGAATGGAAGTTGCATATTTTAGAAATAGCTTGTTAGTGACTATGTTTCTTACTCTTTTTCAGATTTGTTTGGGTTGACTAGGTTGAATTTCCTGCATATCATCCCTGACGCAGTTACTTTGAGGGAGTTAGTTTTAATTCTTTCATCTGTTTGTATCACATCTGTTTGTATCATGGAATTTTAAATGTTTATTATCATTGGCGAGATCTGTCTTCTAGACTTTCCATACAATGTCTCCAGCTTTAATATGTTTTTTCAGATCAGTAGTAAGCCATGGTGTGTCCTTACTCTGAAGCCTGATCCTTTTGCATGCAAATAACTCATCCTGAATGAGTGACAAAAAAACCTAAAGAAGGTAGATATTGCAGATGTGGGATCTGTACAACTGTAGACTGTACTCCAGCGCTGTATGGAAAATAAGGTTATATCTGAGCCAGCACTGGGTAATAGGGTGATAAAGACCTGACTTTTTCACAGGTGCTTCAAGTTCAAATAGTGACTCGAGCACCTATATTAACTGCCCAGGGAGGATGGTAGTGAGCATGCATTATTGGGTTACCCATCCTGGAGAGAAGGAGGCAGCTGTGACTGACCATATGGGGCACTAGGTGTTATCTACCGAAGTTTGGGACTGCTAAGCTAGCATTGTCATGATGCTTTCACACCAGTTTCCAAGGAGAATTCAGCATGCAGAGATATGCTTCCCCTCAGGAGACAGCAATGACTGAGCTCACTGGTGAGGGGGGTGCTCCAAAGGGGTGAGACTAGGCTACCCTCGAATACCAGCAAGTTGCCCTGTTTCCTGACATCCAACTCTCACTAGGAAATGGGGACCCAATCAAGATTTTCAAGAGAAATGAATGGGCCCAATTCCCAACCCATGGAAAATATGGGTCAGTTGAGTACCATCCCAGAAGGTCCTTGGAGAAGCAAAGGAATAGAAAACAAAGTCAGATGAGTCAGGGCATTCCTGATGATTAGAATTTCTGGAAGTAATTTCTTAACTTCACGTGACCAGTAATTTGTAGCAGGACAATGGTCACTTAAAGTTTTAAGCATCTGTTTAGGGTGTAGATAGTTTGCATATGTTTATTAGAATTATATATAACAGATACTGTGGAGGTGGCGCTGCGGTAGCGTTGTCGCCTCACAATTAGACGTTGCACGTTCGATTCTCAGTTAGAGCATCTTATGTGTGTCGACATGTGTGAATGGGCGTTCCTTCATTGAAGGTTGTGCATTAGGCTCGGCAAGCCAGCACGTAAAAAATCTACTGCCAATCATTAGTGGACCGGAGTTCCACTGTGGCGACCCCTAACCGGGAAAAGCCGACAGAAGGCAGACAGAGAGGAATATTTGTAGAGTGGGTTGTTCTAGTCCATTATCTGACTGAGTAATTTAGTAAGTAGACATAAGCATATTGAGGTGTTTTGTGCTGTCCTTGCCAATCAATGTTAGAATTGCTTAGACTATTAATCTTGATGTATTTCACATATTTGGTAAGGTGTCCATGGATGACATTAAAGGTATCAACAGATGAAGGAGGTGGTATATAGATAACTGCTATAAATCTTTTAGTGTGAGATCCTAGGAGTACCTGTTGCAATAACTAGTTTGGGTCTTTTTTGGGTGTAGTGTTGGACATGTCAACAATTTTTGCACTTAGTTCTACTTCTTTGTCTATAAGAAAGCTACATTTGCACCTTGCCTATTGTCTGTTCTGTTAGCTTTGAATAAGGTGTATTTTTGCTGAAAGATGGAGGGGGATATTGAATCATCCTTGAACAATGTTTCAGTAACAGCTATTATTTTGGTATGGCAATAATTGGTCCACAGTTCAGTTTGGAGCTGTCTGTTATTAAGGCTGCATGCAATAAAATAGGATATGGATTGTAGTTTAAAATGGAGGGAAGACGTTTTATGTAGTAGCTGGGGTTAGGATATAATTCTGTCATCAGACTGAAGAAGAATTAGTGATATTATAATGTAAGTTGTTGGGGGTCTATTAGGCATACTGTCAGAGATGCTTCAGTTGATAAAGCTTAGTTGTTTGTCTGTAGGAAGGTTTTCTTACATGCACCAAATATATCAAGTAGATGATCCAACAGGCAGTAAGTTAATGCAGTAAAAAGGATCATTATGCTGGTTATGACCAATTAGATAAGAGTTTGTCATGGACCCTCTATGGTTTGGGTAAAGGAATGTTGATGCAAATATTAGTTAGGTCTTAGGAGAAGTATCCTGAGTATAAAAAGTAAAATAATATGAGATGGTTGGGTGGTTATTTATATTACAATTATAGTCTATAATGTTTAGATAGTTTTGTATTGCATGCACATTGTTTTACTCAAGATGGTGTAGAATAGAAAGGAAGTAAAAGGAAAAGTATAAAGTAAAAGCAGAACGCATTCCAAATATTTGGTTATATGAGTAGTTTTAATTAACAAAGAAATTAATCTAATATTTGCTATTAAGAAGGCAAGTAATCCTTCTGAATGTAAAAATGATCAATCTGTTACTACAAAAGAAACATCTACTGGATTGTTATGAAACTGGGCAATTGCACAACCAGGAAAGTAAAGCTGTATGGAGGTGCTCACCATTATCTATAGACATTCAAATAGTAGGTACTCTGCTGTAGGTCATTCATAGCTGACCAGCATTTAGCTTCAAGCAGCTCTCATTCTTTCAGCCAGAGTTCAAGCATACTTGGATCTACTCTAGGCCAGGTATGAAGACACTCTAACCAAGAACATTAACTGAAAGTTCGGCTGCAAAGGACAGTGTAACACACACTATCTTCAGCATTTGTGCAAATGTGTCTATCTCACCTAGGTTTCAGCACAGTGGGACATCAGAAAAAAAAGCAAAACTGAGCACAAGATGGATGATAAGAACCAGTTGTAACCCATGTCCTTAGCTAAGCCCAGAAACACATACCAGAGGAGTAAAGACCCCCCCCTCAAACCACACTAAACTCACCATAACTTTCTGTGATTGTATTTGCTTCTCTTCATAAGATTATTAATGACTTAGTCTATGATGATAACAACCCACTGAAACCTGGCTCATGGGCTTTTATATGAGTCCTGCTTATGGACAAGTCATCCATGTCTCCTTGCTTTTTGTAGTAAGGGAATTTAGCTTCAGTGCAGTGTATCAATATACCATGAGTCAATCACAATCTATTTAAGAAAAGAAGCTGCTATACATGTATATGTGATTATCGCGTTTATATGGGTTCAGGCGCCTAGGCAGCGAGGCATTTCCCTGCGATACATTTTGGCTGGGGACACATGGCGGAAGTGACATTCAGCTGCAGAGAAATATGGCTGTTTGTTTTCCCCCTGTGAATTTGGTTATTGAAGTTGTAGGTATGACAACACATTCTTCTCTTTGCCCACAGGGAATTTGCAAACAGCCATATTTCTCTGCAGCTGAATGTCACTTCAGCCATGTGTCCCCAGCCAAAATGTATCGCAGGGAAATGTCTCGCTGCCTAGGCGCCTGAACCCCGTTTATATCACGTTATCAAAAGATGAAAATAGCGAACTCTATTTCATCAAACCTAAAATATCTAAACCACATAATATGGAACATTCAGAACAGCAAATTTTTTCCTTGGGAAAAAATTTGCTACTCCGAAACACATACACACAACACAAGCACATCTAAAAAACATCAATACACACACATACACTTATAATCCTACAACTAACCCTACACTAAACTATACATACACCACTATCTATCCACTTACCTTAACCCAAACCCTAACCCTAAGGTCCGTTACTATTGTACACTCACCTAACCCACGCCCTAACTCACTTAACCCACCCCTAACCCTAATTCACCTAACCCCCGCCCTAACCCTAACTCACCTAACCCATGCCCTAATTCTAACAGCCACACAATCGCACACTTACCTGAACCCAACCCGTAAATTTCCACCACATTGCTGAAAATAGCGAAGCCACAGAACTGGCCAACCATATTCTTTCCCTAGGAAAGAATTTGGTGTTCTGCAGCTTCGCTATTTTTAGCGTTCGATCAAAACGGGTCGATATTAGAACATTCGAAGTTTTAAAACTTCGATGTTCTGATATAAACCCTGATTATCATAACAGATCCCCCACCATACCCCAAGATTTTCATTACACCTTTCTAAACATACTGGAAAATATTACGATAGAACCAAACACCCTAATACTGGGTGATTTTAACTACCCTGCCATTAACTGGGAAAACTACTCATGTCCCAACACCTTTGCTTAACGGTTCTTGGAATTCATAAATTCCAATGCCCTGGATCAACTAATCCATAGTCCCATCAGGGGCTCCAATATCCTAGACCTGGTCATTACCAACATGGGAAATCAGTGCTCCATACCTATGGTCACCCCCTCGTTAGTCAGGTCTAAGCTAATCACCCTTAACATCCACATCCCACCCCCACCCCCCAGTAAAGAAACCACCATAAAAAACTTCCCCAAAGCCAACTTCATGCTACTCAAGTCAGAAGTGACAAACTTCATGACACCCATGCAGACGGGAACTGAAAGTTCAACTGCTGAATCTTACACTAAGGCACTGTATGAGCACATCCACTCATGCATGAATCGTGCCATCCCAAATAGAACCTAACTGCTCTCATCCAAAAAAGGAAGACAATCTGGTGGTCCCCTGCCATAAACAAACTTTACAACAAAAGGAAGAAACTTTTGCAGAAAAGAGGAAAATCCCAGGATGCAAAAAACTCCCTCACTAGCCTCAGTAAGAAACTGAGATGCCTCATAAAATCCTCCAAAGCTAGTTACGAAAATAAAATTGCCAAAGATTCCAAAGACAACCACAAAGCATTCTATAACTATGTCAAGAATCTAAATGGCAATGCTCAGATCTGCTCTGAGCTAAAACAGAATGGCATTAAATATACTGATCCGAAGGATATTGCCAATATCCTGGCAGATCGATTCAGTGCCAACTTCACCCCCTCTCACCCCCCTAAATGGCCCATCTCAATACCGGAAGATTGCCAAATTCCAGTAATAATGGCCACACAGGTACAAAACGCACTCTCTAAAGCCAAGAATACAGCATCCATGAGACCAGATGACATCCTGGGCTGTGTACTACATGAACTACAATATGAACTGGCACCTCACCTAAGTGTCATGTTTAATCATAGCCTCACCTCAGGTTTCGTGCCCACTGAGTGGCGCAGAGCTACAGTTATCCCAATCAACAAGGGGGGATCCACCTTGGATCCCAGAAACTACTGTCCCATCAGTCTGACAAGCCTTATCTGCAAGGCCATGGAGCGTATTATCATGGGACTTATAAACAAAGACATTGGCAACATTCAAACACTGGACCCCACCCAGTTTGGGTTTGTGAAGGGCTGATCTTGTCTCCTGAACCTGATTGACTTCTTTAAATCAGTCTCCAGAGCCATGGACAAGGGTAAGGTGGTCCACACAGCCTATCTAGACCTTGCCAAGGCCTTTGACACCATCTCCCACTCTGGAATCATAGATAAACTTACTAAGTTGGGCATTAATCCCTATGTCACCCAATGGGTTGCTAAATGGCTTACTGATAGAACCCACACTGTAAAAGTAGCCGACTCCAAATCCAGGTACAGACAAGTGACAAGTGGAGTACCTCAGGGTTCAGTCCTGGGGCCGCTCTTGTTTGGCATCTACTTCTCTGAAGTACAGGTCAACACTAAGGGACTCTGGCTAACAAAGTTTGCAGATGACTGCAAACTGGGAGCCATTATTGAATCCCCAAAGGATGTGGATACCCTACAAAAGGGCCTTACAGAAACAGATGCTTGGTGCCACAGCCATGGGCTCAAGCTCAATGCCAAGAAATGTATTGTTATCCCCTTTGGGAAAAAACATGTATCCATGAATTACCATATAGGTGGCAGTACACTAAACACAGAAAGTGTGATAAGAGACTTAGGGACACAGGTGGACAGTGGTCTCACCTTCGATAACCACATCGCCACAACAGTCAGGAAATCCTTCTATGTGGCACACCTCATCACAAAGGGCTTTTCATCCAGAATAAAGGAGGTCATTGTCCCACTGTACTCATCCCTCATTAGACCCATTATAGAATACAACTCCCCATTTGGTATGTACCTCTCAAGACATCTGCAACAACTGGAAAGGCCTCAGAAATACCTCACTAAAAGATTCACAGGCCTAAAGCAGATGCCCTATGCTGACCACCTTAAAAAACTCCATCTATACTCTGTCGCATATCGTCTACTCAGAGGCAATCTCTGCTTAACATACATGGCCATGTCAAACCCAAAGCTGTTGGACATGCTACACTTAAAGAAATCCCAATCCCTCAGAGCTACACGCTCCAGGGATCTAAACCTTGTCATCACAATAAACAAAACATGCTGGAGGGATAGGTTCCTGACCCAGAGACTCCCCAGACTCTGGAATAGATTGCCCATACATGTCAAGCAGAGTGCCTCTTTGGACCTCTTCAAGAGGAACCTTGACGATTGGATGGGAGCAAGGAAATTCACCCCAGGGATCACGTCAGTCACCCTGCTAGACAGGGGTCCAGGAAAGTAAATAATGTGGGAAGAAATAGCCAGGGAATTGTTATGGCTAGGCTTGTATAGGCCCTAGGGCTGATAGCCTAGTACCAACCTATAAACCTATGAACCTATAGCTTACTCCTAGCTGTAGAAAAAAAATCATCTATAAGGTAGGAAAAATGTTGGAAGGGCATTAAAATGGGCCACTGCCTACCATTAACAAACAAATTACAAATCACCTAATACAGCAGTGCTCCTACTATTCAAAACTCTATGGGGATGATAAAGACCCTGTCACACTATATTATATGTAATAATGTTTGTTTCAATACATTCATGAACAAGGGGAATTTAGTATGCTGCATTACTTAAGCTTTTTTAAAACATTTATTCTAAAAATGTGCATAGTGATGATACGCTTAAGAAAAATTCTGATGGTGGTTTGTGAAGGAAGGGGTCTGTGTTCAAATCCTAGTGCTATATGTGCTACTAATTGTGGCCATGTTTTGCTGCTTAGAGTCAATGCAGACTTTTGTGATGGTTATTGGCTCGGTGATGCATTTGTCATGAAAACTATATAAACTGATGAACTTTTATATATGTATGTATTTATTTATTTGTTTGTTTGTTTGCTTGCTTGTTTATTCATTTCCATTTGTTGACCTGGAATAATTCGAATGAGCTGAAAGCCCATTCTCAACAGAGGCTTGGGGAGAAAAGCTCTGCAGTTAAACAACAGAGGTAACAACATTCATCTGTACATGGACATTCTTGAATACATACTGTATATGTACATGAATAGAAAACAAAAGTAATGAAGCTTAAAAATAATACATTGACAGTATATGGCAACAGTTAAATAACAGTTAAGAACATGGATAGTATATTGGTTAAAGGAGGTAAAAGATTCAGGAAGCTAGACCTTGCTGAACTTCAATGTGCCGTTTAATACAAGTGAGGCAATTTCAGCCCTACTTCATCAGTGAATGTCCAGATTCCAATGTTTAAAGAAGGCGTGACTGGGGTCCAGGTGACAGCCTCAGAGATGTTTTGAAATGATAAATATTTTAAGAAAACTTCAGTGCTGGCAGCTGTCCTTGAGGAGCATCCCCTAACCTGTCCAGTGATGATCTTCCCATGGTAGTCACAACTGAAAATGATGCATTTAGCTACCACTTTGAGAGACTCTCTTTGGTTACTGACTTACCTGGGTCTTCTTCTTCAATAGCATGAAAAGTTGGTCAGATTGTCTAAAGTATTTGGTTATATTAGTGCAATATCCAATTTGTCTGTGCACATATTTGGTCTGCAGAAACATATAGTATGCCTTGCTCAAATACCTAACCAGTATCATAGCACCTAAGGAATGGAGAAACCTGTTGGATCTAAATGCAACTACACTACACAGAAAACGTCTCCTACATTTCTAGGAAAGATTTCCTCTACTGGGCCTTCCAGTATCCTATAATATGTGAACCACCTTTGGACAGAGCAAATGATTGCAGAATAATAAGATGGAAACTTCCAGATTATGGCTGAAAAGGGACAGCTGGCCAGCCAACCCTCATTAAATGAACAGATACATAAAATAAATTAGGCTTCCTGGGGGTGGGATGTAGAAGAGATCCTTTTTTTTTTGGACCAGCAAGGTAAAGTGGCCTGGAAGAGTTGGTGGCTCCTCTTTGGACTTGTGAGCTGTTAGGAGTGCCACAACTGTCTTGCCTGATTTGAAACTAAAAGGATAAATGTTGCCATTTCCTTCCTTGCTGTTCATTGGCTGACAGGGGTGGGAGGGTGTATATGCAGACGTCGTTGGCTCCACTAGACTGAAACATCATCAACTACACAAGTTGTTTAACAAGGTGTTTTGGAACAGAACCTCTTCAGTTGACTGTTTTCTGAAGATGAAAACAAAGCCATGGTTGGTGTGCCTTACTTTTCTGCGATCTTGAAAGATCTTCTATTAAGATTTCACTTGTACAATCCCTTGATTCACTGCTCAGATGGTTTACTACTGAGTTCTAAAATCTTGGAATATAGACAGTCTTCAGATGTATGTCTAGCCTGATGTCCAGGCCTCGAAATTTCATAGTTAAGTTGAAGTGGTGCAGTAGGATTGCCACCTTTTCAAATGCCCAAAGTGGGACATTCTTTGTGGAAACATGAGATGTTATAGAAGAAACTCTACCCATAGTCAATACAAAGGAAAGAACATCACTTTTTTGCCAGAATAAAAGTTTATTGTTCTAGCATTTGAGTTGCATATGCTGTTCCATATAACATTTAGGTGTTTCAGATAAAAAATAATTGTTTATGCAACTATTAAAAGAAGTTTATGATTTTTTTTCTCATGAAATCTCAGGACATTTGCCATTTTTCTGGTTTTCTGTTTGTTTCCTCCTCAGGACACAAGTTCCCAAGCAGGAACTGTCCTTCGCAAAGATGGCAGGTAATAACCCTAAGATGCAGGGGTGGATGTGCCCCTCCTTGTTGAAATATCACATTGCTGTTTTGTCTCTTACAACCCAAAGAGACCATGATTTCTATACTAACTTAAAGATCTGGAGTTCATACATTGTTGTCATGATTTCTTTCCTGTTCATGACATGTTCCTCAGATCCACGGCCCATCCAGCTTCCACTTTGAGATGAGGCATGTAGACTCCCAAGCACAATCCAAGGCATCCATGATAAGTTTCTGATTGGATTCCAAAAATGTAAAGAGGAAATACTAAATTGTCATTCACCTTTACATTCCACCAATTAAGTTCCTTCCTGATAGAGAAGAACCTTTCATTCTGGGGTGGATTGTTCTTGTTCCATAGGTTTCTGAGACAACACTGGATCATTGTCATGTGCAGTCTTCCATTGGTTTGGGGTTTGCAAGAACTCCAGGAGGATTATTCTGTCTGTCAGGTTTCAGGGTGGTCCAAAGAAAGAAGTAGCTCATGAGTAACTATTTGCCCTGAGACAGAATCTAAAAAAATGATAGGCACTAAAACCAGGTAAAGAGGGAGTGCCTTCATTATACTAAAACAAAGTTTTGGTCATTATGCACATGTCTGTGTTTAAGGATCAGGGTGGCCTCAAAGCTCAGCATTTTTTGAGTAGACTCCTAGAACTGAACAGTACCAAATTGTTACAGGCCAGATTAGAATTTGATAATTTGGAAGCCCTAAAAACTTACTCTGCCTAAAAATGGCATTACTGGGGTAGAAAATGCCCTATCAAATGTGTAGAAACCTTGAGGGAGTGATGCAAGCCATCTATGTTAAATGAGGCAGGACTATTGACTGTTGGTTTTGGGTTCTCCAGGAATGACACCAATTACTGAGCCAGTTGTTAAAGTTAGTTATTTTGTGTTTGGTGTCACTCTTGGTGAAGGCAAGATGCTGCTGAGTTCTAGCTTCTTTCCAACCTTGGTTATTTACACTGAGAGTTCAACTGTGTCTTTCTTCATCATTCTCAGGGTGGGATGTCTAAGGTTGTTTACTGTCACACAGGCAATAACCAGGTAGTATGCATACTTTGGATGGGGGGAACTAACGATTTTAGTGACATCACAAATATTAGCTCCAGAAAGACAGTAAACCACCATTCTATCCTTCTTGAGCCTGGGGTATTAAATGTCTGCATGTCTAACATAGAAGCCATTGATAACTCATCACTGTGATGGGTGGCAACATGCTCTGGAAGTCTTAAGGGCTTAAACATGCAGCCTGGATAACCCTTGTATGGGTGGAAATAGTAACTATAGCTATATATAATTGGTAAGGTGTGGGCATGGGGCCAAGGTCTGACTTAGGCAGGGTTTTCAGCAGTTCCTCGGCATACATGTGGTCTAAGTATTAATGGTGGATTTCATTGAGGAAGGAGTGCACTCTTTGATGACAATTGTAGTTTGTGAGATGTTAGCCTTATATATTAGATAGTAGGCTGACTACAAATAAATTAAGGGCATACTGTAGTCCCATGGTGGCAAAGATCAGAGATATAAAGTCTGGAGTTAAATGGAAGCATCCTTCTCTGTCATTCAGAAAGCATGCTGACAACATCATCAATAAGGCCCCTTCACAGCTAAAGCTGTGATAAAAAACATCTCACTTACTTACGCCCACTACCCACCAATCCTTAGCAAGGAAATCATTAATCCTAAAAATTGAATATGGTCTTCCATTGATAATATTGCAGTCCAGCAGAAACCCACAAACATTCAAATAGTCATAAACAAAATCTACAGATTTGTACTACTTGCAGACCAAAGAACCCATCATTGCTTCTCTTACCAAGGTCAAATGGCTGACATTCAGTGAAAGAGCAACCCTACTACTTTCTTCAAAGATCTATAAAATCATTAAAATGGGCCACTGCCCACCATTAAAATCCAAATTACAAAATAGCAAGGCTATACACTAAGAGATGTACAGGATGAAGTCCTTACCCTATTAAAGCCAAGATTCAAACCGCTATAGGGGAAATGGTGTTCTCAAAGCTTGCACCTTGCCATCTGGAATCAATTCACAGCAGAAACAAGAGAGAAAAACATTATCAGCTTGTTCAAAAGCAAGCTTAAAGATACTTCCACAAATATAAGGCTAAGCAAATAAGTGAGGAGAACTTCAAAACATATAAGGTATGTGTGTGTGTGTGTGTATATATATATATATATATATATATATATATATATACACACACACACACACACACACACACACACACACACATATACTCACTCTCTCTCTATATGTATATATATATATATATATATATATATATATATATATATATATATATATATATATATATATATATATATATATATATATATATATATATATATATATATATATATATATATATATATATATATGCACAATGTTTCTGCTGTATCTCCTTTCATCTACTTTACTGTTTTTTCCAACTTATATTTAATGTAGTTATGATGGTTAACAAGTGATCCCTAATAGTGATATACTCGATATTGCATCTAGGCTCCTACTAAAAATACAATGTATATTCTGCATAAACTATTCCTGTAATCTTCACTTTAATCCCACCCTTGAATCTAATTTATACCGTTTCAATTTGTACATGCTCTTAAAGCTCACTTAATAAACATCTTTTAAATCTGTTTTGTTTTAACTTTCTTGTAAGGCTTTGATTTTACCGCCAGCTATATTGTAAGCAGATGTGCTGTCTTTAATTGAATCTTATATGTAAGGGCAACCTTTGCCCTAGTGGGCCCAGAACATGGCTGAAAAGAGTCCATTGACCAGGCCACCTACCCAGTTATCAAAATGCAATGAATATATAATGAAAGAGGTAATATATTTATCATCTTTAATAAGCACAGTAAGACATATTATTCTAGCATAGTTGTGCAAGACTATGATATGCCAAACCAGAAAAATCACAAAAAGAGAGAAAGCAAGCACAGAAAAGAGTGACTTTAGACCACAATCCAGGCATCTATACTGCAAATAATAATTAAAGTAGACCATGTGATCTATTAATGTAGTTAGGGACACAGAGCTGGCATGGTTGTCACAGCCAGTGCAAACTTAGATTAGACTATGCAGTCTTTTAATGCAGTTAGGATACAGTATACAGGGTGCGGAATACTAACATGGATAAAAGAACTAACACAGATAAGGATCGCACTGCTGTCATCAATGTCTTCTGAATACACGAGCTGCATTTTACTTTTTTTGTAAGTACATACAATAAAGCCAATCCCCACTTACTCAAGCTTGATTTTAAGCTCTGTATTTTTAATGTAGAGCCAAACAATCCACTTATGCTGCATGGACAAGGTAAAAAAAAGCCAAAACATGCATGGCTATAGGTAGTGAGATATACTCACAAAGACTAAAAAATAAAAAGTCATGGACAATCATAAACCCTGTAACTAAAACACTGTTATGTCCTTAATGGGTCATTTAGATATATCCCATCAGGCTCCACTGCAGGAGATTTAAGCTGTTACACTGAAGACTCTAGCATGGTTAGGTCTTTCTTGCAGTTTTTACTGAATGGTTTGTCTGCATGACCTTTTTACCATTTAGTTTAGAAAATAAAAAAAAAACCCTGCTGATTTCTATATTTTATTTGCATGTTTTTATCTGGGGGTAGAGCACTGATTATAGAGTAACCAAAGGAAAGCTTAGTAAAGTTTAGTCCATAAAACAAATATCCCAAAATGAAACAAATCAAGCAATGCTGACATTCAACAAAAATGTTTAATAAAACAGACAGAGCTTTCAGGTTAAAAGCCTTCATCAGTGACTAAAAACCTAACACACATTAGCTATATATATATATATATATATATATATATATATATATATATATATATATATATACACATACTAATCACACACAGCCAGTAATTGAATAATTAATATCCTATCTAAGATAATTAACATTTAAAAATACAGGTATCTATTTACAAGCAAGTGTCTATGTTTCAAAATTGGTTTTAAAGAAACTGTCTGGTTCAGACCTGGTAACATGTCTGCCCATAACCATACTATCCATTCATATTCTTTAACTTCCAACCTATTATTTATATCTCCCCTTCTTAGATCTTTATAAACTCTATCTATAACTCTAAACTTGAATTTATGTTCATTTCCATGTTCATTAATATGTTTAGCCAAAGAGTTAGTATCAATGTTTTTCCTAATTTCTGAATGGTGCTCAATTATTCTTTCTTTTAGCTTTTTTGTTGATTTTCCAATATAAAATGATGAACATATAATACAGGTAGCTAAATAAATTATATTAGTTGTAACACGTTGCAGAACTATGGAAGGTGCATTTCTTTTTTGTTACTGGATGTATAAAAATGTTAGTTTTATTTATAAAGTCACAACAGCAACAATTATAACAAAGAACAGTACCTTTTCTAACTATTACATTTCTGCCAATCATTGCATGCATGTCTTTGTAACATAACTTCTGTTTTAGGTTTGAAAAATTTCTAGATGAAAAAGCTATGTGCAGTGCCAATAACTGGACATAATTCAGGTAGGGATCTCAGAATTCACCAATAATTATTGATAATTTTCTTTACTTCAGAGGTAGCTCTGTTAAAAGTAGTTACAAAACATAGTTTGTTAGCGTCTATGTGTGAATCAGATTCACTAACTATATCCGTGATAGAAGTACCAAAATATGGTTTAATAGTATCTTCCCTACATCTTAAGTTTCTTTTCTTTAAAACCAATTTTAAAACATAAACAAATGTGCTTGCAAATAGATACCTGTATTTTTAAATGTTGATTATCTTAGATTGGATATTAATTATTCAATTATTGGATGTGTGTTGATTAATATATATATATATATATATATATGGCTAATGTGTGTTAGGTTTTTATTCACTGATGAAGGGTTTTTAACCTGAAAGCTCTGTCTGTTTTATTAAACATCTTTGTTGAACTTCAGCATTGCTTGGTTCGTTTCATTTTGGGGTAGAGGACTGATTTCCATGAATCTTTTTCATACTCAACACAGACGTAGTGGCTGGTTAAGTGACCTGGTCAGGGTCACAGAGTTAGGAAATGGAAGCTGAGGAAATCAAACCCTGGATTTCAAGAAGAACCTCACTAACAGCTTATAGCCTTAAACTTCTGCCTCAGCTATATAGTCTTGACTTTCACTGTGCTGCATGTAGCACAGCTATTCATTTTCCAGATGAAAACTTATAAGAGTTTCTGTAATAGATGAAGCCACCAGTAAAACAGTCTACAATACTGCAAGCAAGGGCGCCCGCAGGCAGGTGCAAGGGGGTGCACTTGCTCCCCCCTGGAATTGGCTGGCTGAGAAATTAATTTTATTTTAATTTAAAAAAAAAGTTTTTTTTTTTTTTTAAAGAAAGGGCATTCCTGTTTAAGAACACCCTTTGCATCCCATTTTAGGTGCCGTAACCATAGGGCGAGGAGGAGGGAAGCACCCTCCCACTTTTACAGCTGCAAGACCTGACTCATGCATGTGCCGCACGCTACGTAATTTAAACCACAAAAGTGCGCAAAAAAAAAAACGATCTCATCAGTTCCTAGTAGTGGTAGCCACACTAAGTCAACTCCTATGGGTTGGTAAGCTCCATTTCATTTAATTTCCATATGCAATTGTTGCTCCGTTTCATGTCTTTATGTAGTGATGTGCTCCGTTTCAATTAAGGGGTGTAATAAGCTTTCATTTAATTTCTAAATGCAGACGTTTCTTATGCAGAGCTGTCTTGTGCTCCGTTTCATTTAAGCAGGCTGTTTAATTTCATTATCAAGACTTAGTTTCTGAATTTTAAATAACACAGCCGCCTGTGCTGAGAATTTATTACACAGTAGAAAGGGAAGTGCTTAAGTCCATTATATTGGCTAGGCTACTTCTATACTTTGTGGTCAGAATGATATGCGTTATATATATGAACACCTCTATGAAGAAGATCATTGAGTGGATCCTGCTTTTTTCATAGCACATCAAGGCTGTGTGTTTTAACTGGCACATGCTGTCTAGTGAAGTGTGGCAGGTACATCTGAGAAAAGTCATCACAAAATCTTGATTTTTGCCAAAACAAGTTTATTATGTATATTTACAAGGTTCCTTGAAGAATCTAAGGGCCAGATTACAGGAGACTAGAAGTGCTGTGCAGATTAGTAATCAAGAAGCAACAGCTTCCATTGTGTCAATAAAAAAATATATGGTGTCAAAACAAAACCAATCCAGATTCAAAAGGTGTTAATGGAATTAATGTCAGCTGCAAACACAGCCTAATAAACTGTGACTCCATTACAAGTAAGACTCATACCTCAATTGATTTGCTCCTGAAAGTACCATTCCTGCCTGAAGCCAAATGTATGCATGAATTAGGGGTAATGTCATGGCCATTTGTTCATAATGGAGTAAGCAGTCTTCAACAGTCCTCCATCCTGGATATGCATATATTGAGATTACTGAACACCCTTGTAACAGAATGGAAAAATATCTGCTTAGCAAAATCCTCTGTCTTCTAAGGTTTCTGAATATTAGGAAACATTATCATTTAACCAGTGGTAACTGATGTGGTTGTTAACCAACAAGAGACACAGCATCTGTTAGCCTGGAGTGAGATGTGCAACTCTCCAGGGTGTGTTAAATCTGATAGGCCTTGCCACTCTTCACTTGTGAGGATAAATATTTAAAAGGAAGGCTTTTATCACCCTTATTGCAATTTTTATACCTCTTCAAAAAAATATGAAAAACACACTCACAAAAAATATAAACAGTCTCTTTGTTGAAGAAAAGTAAGTTACTGTTATTGCGTACATGCTCTTATCACATGCAGGTTTCCTGCATTTTAGGTTAGTGACGTTACTGATATTTAAAGATGCTGCCATAAATTCTAGAACCGCAGCTACATGATTCATTTAAAGGCAGCATTAGTGACAACAATTAATATTTTCTTCTATTATGCAAGAAACCTGCTCTCCTGATTAATACACTTGAGGGCAGTGAATGGCTATGACAATCACAATACTGAAATTAACGCTGCTCCATTAGAAGATATTTGTTTTTTTTTTCACTGAATGGCCCCTTCTGACAAATAACCAAACAATTAGATTTCATCTGAGAAAACTTTTCCACTTTGAATGCCAGATAGTGCTGTCACGACATAATTAATGTACTGTTATTAACTTCTGCTATAATAATCTCATATTTCATGATACCTGGAAATTCAATGATATATTATGTCCTTTTACATGCTTAGCAGTTACAGATTAATCAAAAAGATATGTGTAAGGCAATATTAAGAAATGAGTAGCACACCCAGTGCTGCAATTACCAGCCCAAACTAAGTGAAAGAATTGCTTGTTAAGCACCTTTATGACAACATAAAGGTGTTTAACAAAATATCTTTAGTGCCCCTCCATTGATGTTAAGCTCTAGTTCATGTTAGGGTATGCAGCAGAAAGCACAAGTAGCTTTAAGAACTGATAAATATTTAATTTGCACCTTGAATGAAATGTTTAAAGGGTTTACAGCTTTTAAAACTATTTGCACTGTGCACTGTTATTCTGTGGTGATGTTACAGCTTTCAAAGCAGAAAAATGCTTAGCGCTCTAACTATTGCAGTACTAGGCAGAAGGTAAAGTGCCATGTGCAACAAATGACTGGGTGTCTGATCATAACTCAGCTTAGGTGTTTTGCCACGCATGTCAAGATTCAACTCTTGAGCTTGGCTGTTGTGAATTTCTTCACGTTCATGAATCAAACACAATAAGCAGGTTGACAAAGACACAGACATAATCCTCTATGTTATTTTTTTTAATAATGCTTTGGATTCCTAGAAAATAATTAAGAGAATCAACTAAGCTCAAACTGGTACAAATATTGCAACAAAAATGTAAGCACACACACAAATACATAAATAAATAAAAAAAAAACAACAAAGAGCTAACGCAACACAACAGATTAAACACAAGTTGGTAAAATGCAGGAGAAAATAATGTATGAAACTCTGCTGTGTCAGCTACTGTTACTTGATTTTGTAGTTTGCAAACACTACATTCTCCTGATTTTTCAGTTACATCTCTATCAATTTTACTTTAATATTCTAAGAATTCATTGTTGAACTGGTAGCTACACAATTGCATTTCACGAGGACTATTCTCATTACCTGTAGCATTTATAGGTTCATTTTAAGTACTTCACTGAACTTTCAGACTGCTGGAATTATAACAAAGATACTTTAAATTTGAAAGGGCAAGCAAAGGAAGAACCTTACACTGAAGAAGTTTTTTTTTTTATACATTTAATGGAGACAGTCTCATGCAGGCTTGCCTCTGCTTACTTACAAACATGTAGAACATATCACTAGTGATTGATTTTGCTGTGACTAGCTAGGCTGACAAAAAAAGATGGCAGATAACATTCTCCACTATGTGACTGGTAGGAAAAGACAGCAGACTACCCAGCTATTTTGTAAATTTGATGCAATGAAATACAGGATGCACAAGATGTGGGGTGTGATATGGGGATACATTCTGCACTGCAATATCATATAATGCTTCTCGAAAAGTATTAGTTACCATAGTTACTGGGCACTGGGGAGCTGCTCTGTACTTTAACATCTTAAGAGAACCTCTTCCTCTGGATTTTCATAAAATTGTTTGCCCTAAACTTCCATGCATTTTACAAAGTAGACAAAACAGAAATATCATTAATTGCTGCCTTTTATGTTTCTAATTATATATTTTCTAACAGATGTAGCAGCTACATGTAGTAAGGGATCTGGTAGTACAGCATGATGCAGAGTGGATGGGTTACATAAACTAAGAACTGTATTAGCTTGCTTCTTTTATTAACTTGAAACATTGCAATATAAGATGTGAAAGGTAGAGTGAAAGTTTAGTTATTAACAGCTTAAATGTTGACAAAATATCTAAAGTTCAAAATATCAACAGTTAAAAATATCTAAAGAAAAAATATCTATAAAATTGAAGTTACACCAGGGAAGGGTATATGGCCTTTCATCACTGTTGCACCACTTCAAAGATGGTATATATAATTAGCAGGGGAAGTGGGAGTGCAACCAAATACTGGTTTGAGATGTGATTAGGTTTTATTAATGTTTTGTGCTTAGATTGCTTTTAACTATTGGTATTTCGTACATGAGATATTTTTGTAGATATTTAGATGTTTCAGTCTGTTGCCATGCACCCATATATATGTCGAATGATTTCTATCTCACATCTTGCTATTTTTTATGTGGATTTTTCCTACACTGATTCCTTAATTGTGCACATGCTCAAAATTAAATATTTCATTTCTACAAAGGGAAAGGTTGGCTCCTGATTAAAAGTCATTGATGGGCAGATCTTCACATGTGAAATCTAAGTAGCCCATCTGATGTAAGCAGTGTGGCTCATCAAATTATATATATCTTATAATATATTAGTGATGGGATGTTACATTTTAGATGCATTAACATTGAAGTGTGGCCAGAATGTGGTGTTTCCAAAAAATAGTTTTAGAAACTATGTGCATTTAGTTCTGTAATAGGCAGACATGTATGCAGCCTTTTTTATTCTTAATTCTCTCATTTGAATTATCCTTGCACAGTTCCATATAGCAGAAAAAAGTAGTCCAACATTTATGATTATGGCACCACACCTTCAGAGTTAAGAAATAAACTGCTGCATACTCTGACCATACTGTTAAAGTCTGGCAGGATTGCTTACAGCAGTCAGCCCACTGGTGCAGAGGTAAGGTGTTTGCCTTGCTGGACTGGACACAAGCAATAGATTAGTGAGGTCAGGCACTATGGAGCAAAAAATGAGGAAGAGGTGCCTGCTTGTAATCCCAGGTCAAAGTCTCATGAAGTACCACTTAAGGAGTGATAAGTAGTATTAGCTAGAGGTCAGCTTCCCCATTTGAATGCTCTTGGAGCATCAAAGGTAGGCATCCTATCAGGGTGGTATCATAAAGGAAACTTCTTTGGATTTAGTCTTGAGATCTAGAGCATAATATATTATTTGAAGGTTTACAACCAACTATAATAGTGGAGCAAATTGTATTCTCTTGAAAAACAAACATTTTTCATTGAAATAAAATATTAACTTTGTTTTATTAACTGGACTAAATGTTAAATATTTACTAACTGAATTTAGTATGATACTAGTAGGAATAAGGAACTTGATTTCATATAGTTTCACTACTCATCCTGAACACACACACACACACACACACACACACACACACACACACACACACACACCAATAAATTCATATGGTTGCTCTTAGTTAAAGTTCATAGACATATAACTTTACTTAACAAATTTTTATAAAGGTTAATGTAAGAGGTTCTGAAATACATGCATAAGTTTATATGAAGTCCTGTAAAATATATCTGCAGGCGACTATAGAAATACATTACTTTTCAAACAATACATTTTATTCCCTATTTGAAAAAAAAAGGCATTTGATGTATACCAGGCCACCTAGTATACCTCGTGGTACAGTAGGTATTTAAAAGTGTATATTATGAAATTGCAGGCAAAGTACTTATTTCATTACATAAAGCACCCATGGGGCTGTAAATAAAATGGTTGACTAATGTTACTTTACATTTCAATTTCTTCCCAAGAAATTCTGTAGCTCATGCTGTTTTCATAATATTTTAGCAAAGTAATGTTCTAAACTATTTTCAATTATTTCCAGTGATTCCATTATTCTGTTTTGCTCTCAGCACTTCAGGTTTGGCACAAATTGTAGTAAAGAAGCTGAGTCGCACTGTGAAGAAAGTACATAGGTAATATTATTCAGCTCTTTAATTAGACCTATTTGTAGTTATTGATCTATTACTTATTTCTCTTTGGTAGTGTAATTTGTCCTTTGGTAGTAAGTGACTTTTTTATTTTAAAAACAGTCTGGGCTTGAATAACTGCACAAACATACATTTGTCCTGTGTGTCATCAAGAAGGTACTTTGTCAGAAGCAGGTGCAGATTCTAGCAATGTTCTAAGTTCATGACAGCAATATTTACAATCTGTTCCTATTTATTTTAGGCTTTGTCCAGATTTCTTGCACTAAGAGGTTGAGGTGTGTGTGAGATAGAGAGTGAAATGCCCTAGTTAGAGTTAGCAGGTGGATTTTATTTTCAAGTGCATTTTCAAGGAATTGTGAGCTTCAAGGGAAGAGAAAATTACTGCTGCTCATGCTAACCCTACTTAAAATGTGCAACTGTTTTGTTTACCAAATGGCATCACTATTGTGGTATAGAATTTTTAAAGCAGCACAGCAGGTAGCATACTTGCATCTTGATACAGAAGGCTATAGGTTCTACTCCCACAACATGTAGATTTGTATTTTAAGGAGGTGGAGTGCTACAGTCCTGAGTATGTCCTCCTTTGGATGAGATGCCTAATAACTATGAACTTGTTTTTCAGCTTGCAAATATTCTGCATATTAATTGATAATTGCTGGATTGTATGACAGAAGTTTGAGTAGAGTGACCCTTTATGGTTGAAATGTTCTGAATTGGGCAGTTTGTCATTATTGGTTCATATGACTTGTTTCATTGTTTAAAGGAAAAATGTTCAGAACTATAAATTTAAAACACGCTCTAACAAGTGGTGCTGTATTATACAAGGGATATAATTCAATTATTATATAGTATAATTAATACAGTCAGGAAGGTGAATCAAATAAATTTTCCATGGTTCTAAAAATGTGTGCAAGGAGCCTATGATTTGAAAACAGCCCAAAGGTAAACTTACCCTGCCACTGGCCAGATGCATTTTCTTTGAATGCGTGTTTCAATGTTGTTTCAGTGAATGTGGATTTCAAAGGTAGAGAAGTTTTAATGCTAAGTCTGTTTTCATTGTAAGACTATCGCTTTGTTTAGGTTTAGTAAATGTCTGTCAGTGTTTGTGCTATAAAAGTTGAAATAAAAGTTGTAAATGAAATCCAAATATCTGTAATCATTGTAGAAGTAAAGCATAAAACAGTATGCACACTGAGAGATTTGAACAGTGTCTATGACAAATGGGGAGAAATAGCCAAGTAATGGGACACTGGAATGGCTGCGTGGGTGTGGGAGTGAGTGGGCGGGGACAGCAGAGGGGTGGGGCTACATGGGTGTGGCTTGGGTTTGCACCCCCCCTCTGCAAAAAATCCTGCGGGCTCCCTTGACTGCAAGGTCTGTGCAATGTTTCTTGATTTGTAATAAACACCTTTAAATAGTCAGCTAATCAAACCATTCTTTTTGTGAGTTAAATATCCTTACATGAACAATGCAGAGGACATCTATTAGGGATGTTGCATACAACTGGGGTACGGTGCATATTGTGAAGCTGTGCAAACTGATTTGTCTGAACATGAGTATAATCTCAGCAGACACCCCCAGCAAGTGGGACACAGGTAAAGGCTAATAGACAACAGTAAAAGAAGCACACATGATTATGGACAATATCAGAATAATACGACCAGTAATCCCTTGTCTCTGACATAACATATGTGATTCTGAGTGATCATTGATGGTTCTGCACAAACACACTTATATACCTATTATGACATGTCAGCACTCTATGAAGGTAATCATGCACACTGTCCTGACACTGTAATGTCTACTGGAGGTGTTAGGAGGGACACTGCTATAACTGTATGTAACATGATCAATACAGGCTAGTTGACTGGTGTGCATGGTATATATATATATATATATATATATATATATATATATATATATATATATATATATATGTATATGTATATATATATATATATATATATATATATATATATATATATATATATATATATATATATATTATATATGGCACAGTCCACACTGTCAAGAATGTCACCCATGCCATCAGTGTTGGCAAACAGCTACGTATATATACTGTGTGCATCACTGGAACAGGTATCAGACATGCATCTGGTGTAACAACTTGATGAGGGTTCTACTCCATCAAACAGTAATGTTTGTGCTACAAACCAAATACCTCGGTAAGGCCAATAAGATATGTGACAGCTCACTATGGCAAAGGTGGTACCCTTCAGTTACACATCACTGGAAGATGTGTAAGGAGGTACAGGAAAAAGGGTGCACTGTACTCACTTATTGGTGTAATGAAGGCTGTGAACTATGGAGGTATTATGGCCTGTGATGGGGATGTCCTTCACATACACAGTAGTTATGTTACATATAAGGGAGTAGTCAGCATTGTGGCCAAATGCTGCTGGACATTCCACATACCATCTACCCCAGGACACAGGTCACATAGCTGTTGGTTTGATTATAGGGTGTGATGTCTACATTATCCTTGGATTGTGCATTTGTTTTTGTAATGTAACAAATCCTCCCTATTTTTGTTTCATTGCAGGTGTTGTCATAGCTGTGGCAGCAATATTTGGTGTGTGTTGTTATTGACTGTATTATACTAACTTCACAGTTGGAGTTAATGATTTCCCACAATCTTTCATTTCATAATCCTTCAGACAGCTGTTTGGACACAGGATGTGTATGCAGTTTGTGACATCTTTGACTTAAATAATGGACAGGAAAGGGCCTTTCAGACAGCCCTGATGTATGGACCTGATCACTGGACTTGAGATATAGGTCACTTCACACATTTCAACATATTTAGATGCCATGTATGTGATCCAGTAGTCTACCCACTTGGTGATATAGGTGTTTATGGCCACTTCTGACACTGCTTATTGAATACCTTAGTGCAGATGTGTGTCAAATGCCTTGGGCTTATCAAGCTCAAAAAGATGATAGTGTTGTCTCTTTGAGGACATCTAACATATGTAACAGACATGATGTAGCATTAACACCTCACACAGGTCTGTTGCACACAGCCGGGATATTACTAATGTCCATTTAGAAAAGGTCCATGATGGCATGTTGGTCTACCTTACAGATGAGGAGAGTTAGGATGTGTCTATACATGCATGCATCAGGTGCTATCCCCCCCAGCTCAGATATATGCATGTACATCCTTCTACAGGAACATAGTCCATGTGGAAGGTTTGTTGAACTGTGTATTCAACCATGTCAGGAAGTTGTATGTACTGAGTCATGCTATAGGCAATCTGTGATGTTGTCACAGCCCATTGATTCTGTGTGATGGGCCTCGATGATGGTAAGACAGTGCATACTGCCTATCTTGATCTGGCCTAGGGTTTTGACATAATCCCCCATGAAGATATCATTCAGAAGCTCTCCCAGCTGGGGATTAACCTTTATGTCACTAGATGGATAACCATTTGGCTCACCACAGAACACATACTGTGAAAGTTGGTGAATTAACCTTTACCAGTAGACCTGTCACCATTGGCATACCACAGGGATCTCTGCTTGGTTCTTTACTGTTTGGAATCTATTTCTGGACAGTTCAGGCTAAAGTACATGCCCTTTGGCTTACAACATTTGCTGATTCTTGCATATTGGGTGCGGTCATTAAGTCCACCTGTGATGATAACATACTACAGGAGTGGCTAACACAGACAAATGATTGGTGAAAAAGCCACACAGTCTACAGAAAAATGCAACAATGTGTCTTTATTTTGTCCTTCTGCAAAGTGAAATTCCCTGCTAATTACAGCATTCAGAACCCTCTCACTATGCTGAAACCCAATGATGTAAGACCTGGGAACACAAGTAAATAGCAGTCTCAACTCTGACCACTAAGTGTCCACAGTGGTTTTGAAAGCCTATATTGTGCACATCATAAGTCATGACATCATATTCATTCTGAGAATTATATAACAGCACTGTACTCAAACCTCATCAGAACACCAATACAGTATGATGCTCCCTTTTGCATGTACCTCACCACACATGCAGCAGCTGGAGAGACCCCAGTGGTTTCTCACTAAGAAAACACTGGGCCTACAAATCATTCCATGATGTATGTGGATAGACAGAGACATGCCACTGTAATCTGTATCTTATAGATGAGGTGACTTCTGCCTGGCCTTCACACCAGTCTCTAACCCTGCCCTGGTGGGAATAGTGCACATCCACAAATCAGATATAGATGACGACATCAGCAATGTTTGGTGAGAAAAAAATGGTAATAACAGTGTCCCACATGCTGGTGTAAAAAGCTCTCTCTAATGTCAAGTAACAAACACACACACACACACACACACACACACACACACACACACACACACACACACACACACAGCAGTTGATTGCAGAGAGAACAGAACCACACCTATTTACAGAACTCTGTATTTAAGGCAAACACCACTGATTAAGTCTGACTTGGAGTGTCTCAGACAACGGTCTGTATGTGATGACATCAGCAGTGTCTGGTGAGGAAAAAAGCAGTGTCCCAAATGCTGGTATAAAAGGCTCTCTTTAATCTAATGTCAAGCAAGTGCACAAACCCATACACACACACACACACACACACACACACACACACACACACACACACACACACCAATTGACTGCAGTAAGTACAGAACCCCTACCTATCTAAGTAAACAGACTACAGAACTCTGTATTTATGGCAAGTGCCATAGCTCAAGTCTGACTTTGGGTGTCTCAGACAATAGTTTATAGGCAATGACTTCAGCAGTGTCTACTGAGAGAATATAGTAATAGAAGTGTTCCACATGCTGGTGTGAAAGTCTATCTCTAATGTCAAGCAAGTACACACACACACACACACACACACACACACACGTGCACACATGCACACATGCACACACACACACACACACACACACACACACACACACACACACACACACACACACACACATGCACACACACACACCAGTTGACTGCAGTGAGAACAGAACCACTACCTGTTTAGATACAAAGCCTACAGAACTCTGTATTTAAGGCAAGTGCCACAGCTCAAGTCTGACTTGGAGTGTTTATAGGTGATGGCATCAGTAGTGTCTGCTAAGGAGAATATGGTAATAGCAATGTTCCACATGCTGTTCTAAAGATGCTCTCTATAATGTCAAGCAAATACACAAACGCACAGACACACACACACACACACACACACACACACACACACACACACACACACACACACACACACACACACACACACACACCCCGGTTGACTACAATGAGAACAGTACCCCTACATCTCTAATCACACAGACTACAGAATTCACTACTTTATGCAAGTGCTATGGCACAAGTCTGAGTTTTATAAGGATGCAGGACAACTTATAGTGGATGACATCATCATTGGATGTTGGAGAGAAGATTTTGGGAGGCCTGCATGAAATGGATGTGCAGGCATGTCCAAGTGTCAAACTACTGTCAATCCATGGACTTGGAGTGGTAAATGTAGGATACACACTTGGGCTAGATAGACACAAACACACACACCCACACCCACAGTTGACTGCAGTAAGAACAGAACCCCCTACCTATCTATGTACACAGACTACAGACCTCAGTATGTTACACAAGCAACATGGCACAAGTCTGACTTTTACAAGGCTGCATGACAACTTATAGTGGATGACATCAGCAGTAGATGTTGGGAGGCCCGTATAGGTTCATAGATTTATAAGATGCTACTAGGCTAATGTCCCTAGATCCTTTTTAAGCCTGTGTATAAACCCAAGTACCTTATTAACCATGGTTAGATGGTCATTGTTAGCAGAGCGATTTTGTGATCAGCACTGACTGCCCCTGTCCTTGAGGAACATAGGTGCCACATCTGGGATGAATTTACACTCACTGATCCAGTTGTCAGGGTTTCACTTGAATAGGTTCATTGAAGAGCTCTGCTTCACATGGAGTGGAGCCTATTCCAGAGGAGTGGCAATCGCTGGGAGATATAGCTGTCTTTCTGGCATATTCTGTTTAAATCACAGGCAAGGCTGAGATCACTGAAGAAAGTTATTCTTGTCCCTTTGGATTTGTGGATGTCCAACATTTCCATTAGAGCAGTGTCCAAGACTGCTCTGTAGGCCAGGCACAGGTTGCCTCTCAGCAGCTTGTATGATGCTGAGTACAATGAAATGGCTTTCAGTCTTTCCATGCATGTCATGTTTTTGAGGCCCTGAATTCTCTTGGTCAGAATCCTCTGTAGTCTCTCCAGTAGCTGCAGGTGTCTGGTGAGGTATATACAGGAGAGAGCATTGTACTTAATTAGTGATTTGATTAGGGTAGAGTACAGCAGAACTATGACCTCCCTGGTTTTGGATGTGATGCCTTTATTTATGAGGTGCACAATGTAGAATGCTTTTCGTACCACTATGCACACATGGTGATCAAAGTGTAGATTGCTATCAACTTGGCTTCCCAAGTCTTACATCACTGAGTTTGAGCTGAGAATGTCACTATCTATATCATAATTAGCAGGGGCTACTTCTTTCCCAAAGGGGATAATGAGGCATTTTTTGCGTTAAGTTTCAGTCCGTGAGTTTGGCAGCAATCATTTGTCTGTGTCAGTCCTTTCCATAATTAACATTGCTGGGGGATGCTATATGACTCTACCCAGTTTACATTCATCTGCAAAAGTGGTAAGCCACAGGCCATCTACCTTCAGCTGGACTTCAGAGAAATAGGTTCCAAACAGTGGAGGGCCCAGCACACATCCTTGTGGTACTCCACTGATAACTGGTCTACTGGTGAAGGTGGACTCCACAACTTTGACAGTATTTTTCTGTTGGTGAGCCAGTTGGCTACCCATCTAATAATGTGTGACAATAGGAGGTATTGCCAACATAGCTAGCTAAAATTTTGTAAATAATTAAATGTCATTTGTGAATATCAAACTGATTTATACAAGATGGTTGTGTTACAAATGTATTAGAAGTGTATATTGTGTGTATATCAAACTGATTTATACACATTTGTGTCGAGAAGATATTTGTAAAGTGCTTGTGTTTGAAATGCATCCACAGTGTGCTCTACTAGAGAGAACAGAAATGTACATGTACTCTTGTAACTGTTTAAATGTATGTGTTTTGACAGAGGAAAACTGGAATACAGGAGGTTAACCTCAGCCCAGAAAACTTTAAAATATATCTGAAATTAAATCACTTTATAGGCTAGGCCATAAAGATGCTATCTCACAGGTTTCAATGCAGCCAGAGACAGAACATCTGTACTAGGAAGCTTTATGCATTGTCTTTGGGGTGAACTAATTACTACTGTGGAAGTATGGAGGTATGCAATTGTTTTATGGCTTCCAGCACCTGCCACAGATCTGAGCAAAAGCCCTTGTGTGTGTGTATTTCTACAGGTAGTTGATAAATCCTGCCAGTTTCCAACAGTGGGGGGGGGGTGCATGCGAGCTAGACGTCAGATGACCAAAAGTGATGTCATTCTGCAAGCTATCCCAGAGGTAATATTTTAGATATTAATTTTGAGAAGTCTCTTAGTGAGATTGAGCATTCTGTATTTTGTCTTGGGCCTGACAATAAGAAGGACCATTCACTACATCATCTGTCTTGCTCTGTTAAGTAAGTAGGGAATAGTGATTCTGTTAGATTCAGTCAGGAATACAGTGAAGCTTAGTTTAGATATTGCTTTTCTTTATTTGTCTACTTCTTTCCTTCAATGTTATTTTAAATATTTCCTGTGGTTTTGAACCCTGATGTTACTGTGAACAGATATTTAGTATTTCTTGCTGTTTTATTATTTCTTATTAAATATATTTAAACCTCTCATTGTGGCATATCTTTGCAGAGATATTTAAGTTTTGAGAGTATTTGCATATTTATTTGGTGACACCGTGTGGGCCACTACTAATAGCCTTGCTCTTGGTTAAACTACCATTTGTATTAATATTAATTTCATTCAGTATATTGGGTACCCTTACAAGGGCCTTAAGGTAGTTGGCAGGAGTGTCTGGTGGGAGTGGTAACTACCTTATCATCTGGGCAGAAGGGGCATAGCTAGTAAACCTGTGCCAACCTTTCCCAGGTGTGTCTGTGTTTAATTCAAATCTCCAAGAGTGTGTGTGTGTCAGCTACTTAGGCAGGGACACAAAGCAATGGTTGGACATAGAAGGTGCTGGAGGTCTTGGCTTGCACACTCAGCTGAGATCTCAACTCTGTAGCTGTGTCAGTGGGGAGTCTTATTGGAGATCTGGAGAAAGATGGAGAAACCAGCCCTGGACTGACTGTGTTCCCCATGCACTCTTAAGGCAAATTGTGCTTGATTGTGCTTGATGCACAGAGCTGCATCTGGAGATAGTGTGTTTACCTGTTATCCTCTCAGTGAACATTCTCTACAGGTGCCAGTGGTGAGGATTGTGGCTCCCTGATTACTGGTCCAGAGGTGGATGATCATCACATATTTGTTGGCAGTGGTGGGATCACCACATCACATATTAGTGAACAATGGTGTGGATATTGAACTCCTGTAGCCTGTAAGCAGTGGTCACTAAAGAAGGTGTTTGTCCTGTCAAGCAGACACATGGTAGACATTCAGAGTTTCATATCACAATAGTTTTATTTATTTTTTGGTTAGCTTAGTCAGAAAGAGCAGGCAAGGATGTTAGAGGAGGTTTATGACAAGCTGACAAGGAGCCAGTTGGCCGAGATGTGCCAAGCTAGAGGACTGGTACATGCCAACCTGACTAAAGGAGAAATGAATGCAGCCTTAACCACAGCTGCAGCACAGGCCAGCAAACAGCAAGACAACCAGACAGGCATTGGGGATGTACACCTCTCCGAAAATGGAGAGTTCAACTTTTCCTCAGAGGATTTAAAAATCTGTCTGGAGTTAAAGAAACTTGAACTGGAGGCTAAACATTTGAAACTAGAATCAGCAGAGACTGCAGTGTTTGGAGGCTGAAAAAAGGAGAAACAGATGGAATTAGAATCAGCAGAGACACTGAGATATCTGGAAGCTGAAGAAAATGAGAGGCAGAGGCAACATGAAAAGGAAATGCTGACTGTTCATCAGGGTCATGGAGGTAATGGGGAGGGGAGTAACTGTACCCCAGAAGCAATAAAGGTCAGTAAACGTCTTCCTCAGTACCAAGAAGGTGATAATTTTGATAGTTTTAGTCATGTTTGAAATAACATGCAAATAGTATAATGTTGACCAAGGGCTCTGGATACAGTTCTTCACTGCCTTACTCCATGGGAAAGCTGTAACTGATGTTTCTAAACTGTCTGATGCTGATTGTTTACACTATAATGCAGTTAAAACTGTGTTTTGGAATTCTTTAACACCTGAAGCTTATAGAAAAAATGTTTTGTGAGCGTAGATGCAAGGCAGATGAAAGTGTATGTGATTATACTGCTGACTAAGCACTTATTTTCATAGGTGGATGAGTGGGTGTCAGGCCACCGCTTTTGAAAAGCTGGCAGGTGATTTGGTGAGGGAACAAGCCCTTAGCACTTTGCTTGAGGACATGAGAATCTGATTGGCAGACAGGGAATGCAGTTGTGCAAATGAGTTGGGGAAAAAGGGAGACCTATTCCTAGCAAGCAGGGTATCACTGCACAGGACAGAGATATCTACTGCTGCACATGGGTAAAGGGAACCTATGGTGGGCAGCCTAAATGGTCCCAACAGAGTCCACCAGTAACAGGGAAAACCACTAGTTCAGGTACATGGCCAAGATCAAGCAGTAAGTGTTTTAAATGTAACCAGTGGGGTCATGTAGCATATAGATGTCCACAGAGGCAAGGTGGGGAACAAAAGATGGGGGAACCAGCAAGTGGGAATAACAGAATGCCAGTGGTAAGTTGTCTGGAGACAACAAGGGTACCAAACTACCACAAGAGGTTATATGCTGTCTTAGTAGATGGGAAACAGGCCACTGCTAAGACAGACACAGCCTCTGACTTAACCACTGTAAAGCCTGCAATGGTTAAAAAGGAGCACTGCTTGCTTGAGCAGTCTACTCCAGTCAGAGCTTTAAGAAGAACCCCATCCCATATACCTTTGGCTATGGTTCACCTTGACTAGTAAGGTGGAAAAGGAAGCAAGCAAGTAGGTGTGTTTGAGCATATCCCTGCAGATGTCCTGATAGGGAATGATTTGATAATGCAATACCTTGTGTACATGCAGTGACATGCAGTCAGGCCTGGAGACAGGCATGTGGGTCTGGTAGCCTGGGGGGTGGGGGCACAGACAGACTGCATAGCTGAAGCCAGGACTGGTGATGTGGCTACTTCAGTGAAAGAGCTACCCTGTAGCAGTGAGACTGAAGGTGTGCCACAGCTGCTGGTGGGTACTGATGTTCTCTTGGACAGAGTAACTGCAAAGGCAAAGGTGAGTAGCACTACCTAGGCTGACAGTGAGGCACCGCTGTCAGAAGAGACCAGACTTCCTGTGGAAGGGTGGCTGGGAAAGGTTACAAAGAGAGAGTTGAGAAAGACTCATCTTTCAGAACCTACATTACAAGGCTTGAGGGAAGTAGCTAGGGAAGTGCCTGATTCTCAAGGAAAAGGGGATTCTATATACTGGAATAAAGGTTTACTGTACAGAGAATGGGCCCCTGAGGGAAGACTAGAGGGTGAGAAAATACAGCAGTTGGTAGCGCCCAGAGCCTACCATCTGGCACTTCTAGCCATGACATTCCCCTTGCAGGTTATATGGGCATAAAGTGTACAAAGAGATGTATTATGCAGAACTTGTATTGACTTGGGATTGCAAGGGATGTAACAGGATATCGCAGGACCTGTGAGCAGTGCCAAAAAGTAGGCAATGCAGGAGACAAGATCAAAGTTCCTTTGGTGCCTTTGCCTGTGATTGAGGAGCCATTTCAGAGGGTAGCTATGGATATTGTGGGGCCTCTGAATACCCCAAGTTCCACAGGGAAGAAGTATATCCTAGTGGCAGTAGATCATGCTACCAGATGCCCTGAGGTGGTGGCCCTGTCCTCCATTGAGGCAGTAAAGGTGGCAAATGCTTTGTTAGAGATTTTCAGCAGGGAAGGTTTCCCAAGAGAAATACTGACTGATAGGGGTGACAATTTAATGTCAGACCTGCTGGGTTGTCTGTGGGAATGTTGTGGGGTGAAGCAAATAAAGACCACCCCCTACCATCCACAGACTAATGGTCTGAGGGTTAAACTCTACACTAAAGACTATGTTACGGGCATTTTCAGACCAGTTTAAGAGAGAGTGGGACAATTTGCCCCATCTGCTGTTTGCTTACAGAGAGGAGCCCCAGGAATCGACAGGTTCTCACCCTTTGAGTTGCTGTATAGGCATAGCGTGAAGGGGCCTCTAGATTTGATTTGCAGTGAGTGGGAGGGTGAGTGTGAATCCCACAAAGAGTCTGTTGTGGCATCTGTCCTAAACTGCATAAGTCTGAGGTTTCATGGGCTTGGCCCAGGAGAACCTGGCAGGAGCCCAACAGCAGAGGACAGCAAGTTATGGCTCTCATTTCTGTCAGACACAATAAGCTGCAGTCAGCTTGGGAGAGACCCTTCAAAGTGGAAAGGAAGATCAGTGATGTTAACTCCCTGGTTGAACTGCTAGGCAAGAGGCAGGGGCACAAACTGTACCATGTTAACATGATGAAACCTTACCATGGTAGAGAGGCCCTTCTGCTGAGTATTTGCAGTGGATGGCAGGAGGAGTCTTAAGGAGATCTTGTGACTGATCTCCTCAGTGAGGCTAGGACTGACACCTCAGTGGAAGGGGGTAGCAATGTCCCAGCAGCTATCCCCTACCCAGACTCAAGAAATCTGAGTCATATCACAGGAGTCTGGGGGCATGTTCACTGGGAAAACAGGGCGTACCCACCTGGTGCAGCACCATGTGGATACAGGACCCCAAAGACCTATTAAGCAGGCCCCTTATAGGGTGCATGAGAGAGTCAAACAGACTCTGAATGAGGAGATACAGAATATGTTGGAACTAGGAGTAGTCCAGGAGTCCAGCAGTCCCTGGACCTCCCCAGCTGGTACTAAAGAAGGATGACAGCACCAGGTTCTGTGTGGACTACAGGAAAATAAATAGTCACACAGAATCAGATGCTTACCCCATGCCTATAACAGATGAAGCCCTAGAGCAGCTGGGTGGAGCAAGTATCTGAGTACTACTGATCTTACCAAGAACAACTGGCAGGTGTCTTTGACTCCCAATGCTAGAGAGAGGTCAGCCTTTGTGACCCATTTCAGCTTGTATGAGTTCATGAAGATGACATTTGGGATGAAAAATGCCCCAGAGACTTTTCAGAGGCTGGTAGATCATATCCTAGCAGGAGCAGGAAATTTTGTCCTTGCTTACCTCAACGATATTGCCATCTACAGCCATTCCTGCCAAGAGCACCTTCAACATGTCAGGGAGGTGCTGGGCAGACTACAGAGGGCAGGGTTGACCATTAAGCCCAGTAAGTGACAGGTGGGTATGGCAGAGGTCTCCTACCTGAGACATAGAGTGGGAAGTGAGAATATCAAGCCAGAACCTACCAAAGTGGAAGCCATTCAGGCATGGACAAAGCAGGTGAGAGAATTCTTAGGGATAGCAGGGTACTATAGAAAGTTTGTCCCCAATTATAGTACCATAGCTGCTCCCCTCACAGACCTGACAAGGAAAAACAGGCCAGATAAGGTAGTTTGGACCCCAACATGTTTGCAGGCATTTCAGAAGCTTAAACGATCTTTAGCCAGTCCAGATTACAGCAGAGAATGTGTTGTGTCGGTGGATGCTTCAAATCATAGGGTGGGGGGCTGAACTCAGAAAGGTTTCCTCAGAGGAAGAAGAGCACCCATCTCAGCTATACGTTCCAACTCAGGGAGGAATGCTATGCAGATGTAGAAAAGAAATGTCTAGCTATAGTATGAGCCCTGCAGAAGATTCAGCCTTATCTGTATGGAAGGAAATTCACTGTAGTTACAGCCCACAATCCCTTAACATGGTTACATCATGCCAGCCAGCAAAATGCCAAGTTACAGGCATATGATATGACAGTGCAGCACTGCAGTGGGGTTAGCAATGCTAGTGTAGAAGGGCTCTCAAGACAGGGTATGGGGGAATGTATTCCTAGATAGGCTCATTCCTCTCAAGCAATGTTTCTCAAAGGGCACTTGAAAAACCCCGGGTTATATCACCTTGTGCGACAGTCACATATTACACATTTTTACTCTGCACTCTCTACTGTACCATACTGATATGTGATTGGTGTTGTTGCTGCAACTGTCTTCCATTGACATGCTCTCATCTGCTGTACATTAGGTTGTTTCACCTGCCCTATTTCCCTGTGTTCATTCCTCCAATTCATGTGTGTGTGTTCCTATTCAATACACAGACTTCCCCTAAGTGTCTGTTTTACATGGCAGTCCATATACCTTTACAGATCATTTATACAACTTCTGCACAGATTTCCTGGAATGAGATTTCATAATGCTCTGCACTGTATACACTGTCCTGTACTGCGTTTGGACCATATACATAACTATATGGCAATCACTGTGGCATTCTGAACAAGGGTGTACCTAGGCATACTCCGTGTATGCAAATTAGTATATTTTTCTCTGAACATCTCTTGAAAACTTTAACACTCAAAAACACTGAATGTTTAGATCTGTGTAAATAAATGTTCACACTATAGAGGTATACAAAGAATGCATATTTGAAAGAAACCTCTAAAAATAGCTTTTCATGGGTATAAATGGTAACAGTTGAAAATAACACATCACCTTCCTGCTTATCTGGTGGTAGTATTTTGAGGGTCGAGTACATTTTTAAAATGACAGGCAGGTGGTGGGGGCAATAACATTAGGTTTGAATACAAAAGAAAGTTTTCTGGCTCCACCCCTGATTCCATGCAATCCCACTAACCTGCTGTGCTCTGAGTTAAACAGGTCTGCTATCTGTGTTGCCTTACACTGTTTCCTGGCTGGCGACACTGTTGCCAGCCATGAAACCCTGCTTATTAATGCTTAAATGTGATGAACAGCATGAATATCTAATTAGCACTGCTGCTCACCACACATCACCATGCACACATGTAAACTATATGTAGGCTTCACGCAAAGCTTACATGGAGTTTATTGAATCCCAGGGAATATCTGTTCACATCAGCATTTCAAAGTACCATTGGTAGGAAAAACATATAAAAATTTAATAAATGTATATATAGTTCTATCTAAACATAAATATAAATATAATTATAAATATAAATACTAGTTACATATAACCACATCTTCCAAAACTATAGATTATTAATAAAGGTAGGTATTTTAAATGCATGTCAAAAACACTTCTGCCCTCAAATAGTCAAAAGAAGAATCACATTACAGTATATTAAGATGAAGCAAAATTGACCTATATTAACTAAGGAAAATTAAAAAAAAAATGTTTATCTTTAGTCAGTTCTCATAATAAAATTGTATAAATAATATTAATATACTGAATTAAATAACCTGTACATTAATCAGATTATTTCATTGAAGCAACCTCCATAAACACCTCCTAAAATTAAACCCTACCATTTTTCTTTATCATGTAACATACATAATTTATCATTTTGCTTATTCAGTTTAAACTGGTCCTGTGTATAGCTATAAAACTAAAAGTTGCCCCTTTCTGCACCAATTCATATTGAAACAATGCACTATGTTCCTTAGAACATCTCAAATCAGTGAAATGAAGGGAAACATTGTTTAAAAGGACCTGACATTTCATTAACATAGAATGCCCCACATTTACAGGTTGCAAGATAAACCACTCATTCTGTTAAACATGTAATAAGTTCCTGAATTTTGAAAATCTTATAAGAATTGACAGAAGTAAAAGGCATGGTTTTAACTTCATATTTACAAAATATACAATTTCCACAAGGAAAAACAGACTACTGATTTAGTACCTAAATATATCTGTCAAGAAGCATCTACATATGGATTTTTATGTTGTGATACATAACTATTAATAATTTTCCTTCTGCTATATGAATAGAAACTTTCCTTTGGAACTGTTGGACGGTTTGTGTTGTTGCCTCACAGCAAGAGGTTCTCCGGTTTTATTCTCGGTTGGGGCACCTTCTGTGCAGAGTCTGCATGTCCTCCCATATGTTCATGTGGGTTTCATCCAGGTGCTCCGGTTTCATCCCATGTTACAAAGATAAGCATCTGGAGCATTTCTTCCTGGGCCTTCAATGAAAACTGGCTCATTCCACATCAGACCTTCCCAATAAACAAAATTTTTAAATAAAATAAACAAAAACTATTGTACTGAAAAATTTATCAGAACTTCAGAACTTAAAATATGCTAAAACTCATCTATAAATGCCCTAACCATATGTAAATTATTTCCATAGGTAATAATAAAACATATAAGTACACTACCACCTGAAAGGACTTTTTTTATACTGTATCAGATCCAGTGTAAACTTAGTATTAGCCGTCTTCCTGGCATCCATTACTGTTTTCCGATCATAACCTATTATCAGAAATCAGTCTTGCATAAGCATTGTTGGATGCTGTTTTTTTTTTGTTTTTGTTTTTTTTGTTTTGTTTATTTATATATATATATATATATATATATATATATATATATATATATATATATATATATATGGTTACATTTGAAAACATCGAACTGCTGAAATATCAAGACCATATGATCGATATTTCAGAAGATCGATCTTTTCAAATTGTAAACAAACAAAAAAAGAAAAAAAAGAAGATGTTATTGCAGGGGGGGCAAGCCCCCCTGCACCCCCCACATCACCCTACTTAAATATACCAACTCCGAGATCACGCTATACTGACAATATAGCACGGAATGGGAATTTTTCCTATTCCCTGCTGTAGCGCGATCTCGGAATTGGTATATTTAAGTGAAGGGGGGTGGGGGTTGCAGCAGGGTTTGCCCCCCTGCTGCAACGTCTTCATGTTTTATTCTTTTTTTTTTTTTTTTTTTTTTTTTTTTACAATTTGAAAAGATAGATCTTCTGAAATATCGATCATATGGTCTCGACCATATGGTCATTCATATTTCAGTAGTTCAGTGTTTTCAAATGTAACTATAGATTTATATATATATATATATATATATATATATATATATATATATATATATATATATATATATATATATGTGCACACACACACAAACACACACACACACACACACACACACACACACACACATATTAAGACTTCTGAACCAATGTAGATAAAATTCAGATGTCCATTTTACTGATTCACCAGGCCAGATTCACTGCAAAAACAGCAACTTCCACAATGAAAAACAAATGATCAGATAAAGTAACAACTGGAACTTATTATATAATCAAATCTGAACCCTCACCTTATGAGGGTGGACCAGTAATATATCAAAAAATATATAGTTATGACAATCTATATATTAAACTTCAAAGTTTGTTAATACTTACACAATGCTTAAGTTAAATGGATAGACCTGCTATAAGTCTTGCCATCAAAAAATGAGGCAGGAATGTATATAAATAATATATATATATATATATATATATATATATATATATATATATATAATTATCATGAATGTATATATACAGACACTTGTGTATCACTTTCTTCTTAAAGGAATATACACACGTAAAGTAATTTAATCAGCATTCAGCTCATAAGTTTATAAATGTTCATTCAATCAGGTCTGAATTATACTTTAGTTTTAAATCCGTAGCAGTTCTTTTTTGTCCAAAATTGATTAAACATAATTTTTACCCATGCTAGACTGAATCAATGCCAACAAAAGTAATCCTAGCTCTAGAATGCAGTTCTTAATATTTTACACTTAATGTCAGTAAGATGAGCTGAAATTCTGTCTTTAAAACCTTGTGTAGTTTATTCAATGTAAAAGACAGTGTCATTCTGACAGTTATATCATACATATAGTATTAGCAAGTTATGGATGTATACATTTTAAAGATAGTTTATGAATTCTTTGTACTAAAAAAAAAATCAGTGTTAAGAAAATATTGGCAAGTCCAAATTCCTAACAGGGAATTATTTTGAATGACAATGAATCTTGGACTGCACTTCCTTTTATCATAAGAAACAAACCATGCCAGATATTTGCTCTTCCTGAAATTAAATAATCGGCCAGTATCTGATTATTAAATAATACATGTCAGTATTTCTGTACCCCTTTTCTGAAACAGTATTTATCCAAACGAAAACCTCAGGACACACCACGAGAAGTAAGAGCACAATTTTCTTTTATTCAATGATCAGCATAAAAAGCATAAAAATGGAAGGATAAGCGCTTTCGCGTGCACATGGCACGCTTCTTCAGATCACAATTAAACTAAGAAGTTTCTCTGTTCAAATAGTAATCAACATCCAATAGCAGCTTTCTAACAATTAAGAAATTAAAACGCAATCATTCCACAAGGAAGCTTACAATTAAATGAAGGTGTGGCTGCTGTTCGTATTGCAGAAGACATTGAAATATACAAAACCTTATAATTCAAAGGTGCATTATTAAAAACAGACAGTTGTTCAACGCATTCAACATCTAGTTTGTAAACATTGATATTCTAAAAATTCCTGATTATTAATATTACTAAAAAACGTAAAAAATAAATAAATATGTTATGAGCGAGTTCCCTTAAAGTTATCACTGCTCTAAGTCAGGAAGAATATTCTGTTTATAATTCCTGATTTATTAAATGACCGATGATAGAAGGCTTCCATTAACATCCTTCCAAAACATTGCTCTAAGGCCATGCTGAATGCAGGCTGACAAACCATAACAACATTGTTCCTCCGTAACAAACCGAACTCATAAATCCAAATTGCATTGTCAAAGGGCAGGCAGTTGTTCATTTAACAAAGATCTAGTGCCAAAGATATTGATGTTCAAAAGCATCTATAATTAGATATAATAAAATAAAATAGAAACTATTCCCCTTTGAAACAAGCACTATATTGAAACAGCAGTAGTATGCTGCATATGGTACCTTTCTTGTTGAAAAACAATGTCAAAGAGAGTTCGAATGAGCTAAGTCTCAAAACGTTGCTCTACGTCCGTGCTTAATGCAACTATTAAAACTTTCAAACAATCTCACTCGGAGCTCCTCTTTTTACTTATTAATTATCTAGTAATAAGCTCCCTCTACTGCTATATACAATGATTTTAATAGCGCTGGAAAAACAGCTAACAGGTTCTAACGGAAGTCTGTGTCAATTCAAAACTGTGTATCCGACAGTGTGAAAACTCGCATTCGTTCAGGTATATATTCATATTAAATGCCAAGACCTTCTATCTCTTGGGTTGAAAGTCACCCTCTTAAACAAATAGTCAGGCAATTCTCATCCCATATTTCAAATCTAGTCACAATTGTAACTCTTGTTGTGACTCGTGTTAACATCTTGTGCTACATGAACCTTGACTTTATGTTGAAAATATAAAAACAAAATATTTCGTAGGCTTAATAAAACATATTAAATAGTATTAAACTAAAATAAAATTAAATTTGATTCTACTACTCTAAAAATCAAGTATTAAAATATAATATACTTATATAATCCTGTTATACTGCAAGCATCCCATATTTCTCAAAATAAATGTTATCATAAAATTAGACTGAGATTGGAAGCTTGAATTATATCAGAATTTAGATGCAAAGAACTACCTATTGATTAATTTCTAAGGAATCTTATAGATCATGATTTATTATACTGAACATTAGAAAAATACAATTAATTATTCTCCACCTAGCACTGTTGTCTCATTAAACCTCACTCAAAACAAAAAACTAAAGATGCCAAAGAACTAAAACGTTCAAGTTATGAATTAAGTTAAAATAATTAGGTTACAGTACTAGTAAGTACAATGTATTAACTAATTATTGATTTCCCAAATAAATGTTACATGATCCTGGGTTACAAAAATTTGATCATCTACACCAAAGGACACTTGCTCTGTTTATCATAAAAACATGTACTATCTAACCAGCTCATGTAACTCATACATTTAGTTGGAATTTTATCACATTCATAAACAAACTCATAGCCTAAATATCTTCAGATATGCGGTTTGAATTATTTAATTTATATAGAGACATGAGAACTTCAATTGTCTGGCCTGTATGAAACATATCATAAGATACTTAGCACTTCAGGCCAGTCCTAATCCAAAAGCACATAACTAGAAATATAAGTTATATTTATTCTAAACCTGTTCCTAACTAACCCTGGCTGCTATCAAAGTACCTAGATAGACAAGGGAGTAATTTCTCAGTTAGTAACTTTTTATAGTTCTAATATTAACTTTTTAACAGACCAATCAAATGGTTGATTATTTTTAAACATATTTCGTCTATTTGATTGGTCTGTTAAAAAGTTAATATTAGAACTATAAAAAGTTATTAACTGAGAAATTACTCCCTTGTCTATCTAGGTACTTTGATAGCAGCCAGGGTTAGTTAGGAACAGGTTTAGAATAAATATAACTTTTATTTCTAGTTATGTGCTTTTGGATTAGGACTGGCCTGAAGTGCTAAGTATCTTATGATATGTTTCATACAGGCCAGACAATTGAAGTTCTCATGTCCCTATATAAATTAAATAATTCAAACAGCATATTTGAGGATATTTAGGTTATGAGTTTGTTTATGAATGTGATAAAATTCCAACTAAATGTGTGAGTTACACGAGTTGGTTAGATAGTATATGCTCTTATGATAAACAGAACAAGTGTCCTCTGGTGCAGATGATCAAAGTAACCCAGGATCAGGATACATTTATTTGGGAAATTAACAATTAGTTAATACATTGTACTTACTAGTACTGTAACCTAATAATTTTAACTTAATTCATAACTTGAACGCTTCAGTTCTTTGGCATCTCTAGTTTTTTGTTTTGATTGAGGTTTAATGAGACAACAGTGCTCGGTGGAGAATAATTAATTGTATTTTTCTAATGTTCAGTATAATGAATTATGATCTTTAAGATTTTTTAGAAATTAATTAATAGGGTTCTTTTCTTAATTCTTTGGATATAATTCAAGCTTCCAATCTCAGTCTAATTTTATGATAACATTTATATTGGGAAATATGGGATGCTTGCAGCATAATAGGATTATACATGTATATTATATTTTGATATTTGATTTTTAGAGTAGTAGAGATTTAAATTTAATCCTATTTTAGTTTAATACTATTTAATATGTTTTATTAAGCCTATGAAATATTTTGTTTTTATATCTTTAATATAAAGTCAAGGTTCATGTAGTACAAGATGTTAACATGAATTACAATAAGAGTTACAATTGTGACCAGACTTGAAATATGGGATGAGAATTGCTTGACTAATTGTTTAAGAGGGTGACTTTTAACCCAAGAGATAGAAGGTCTTGGTATTTAATATGAATATGTATCTGAACAAATGCGAGTCTTCACACTGTTGGATACACAGTTTTGAATTGACACGGACTTCCGTTAGAACCTGTTAGCTGTTTTTCCAGCGCTATTAAAATCATTGTATATAGCAGTAGAGGGAGCTTATTACTAGATAATTAATAAGTAAAAAGAGGAGCTCCGAGTGAGATTGTTTGAAAGTTTTAATAGTTGCATTAAGCACGGACGAGAGCAACGCTTTGAGACTTAGCTCATTCGAACTCTTTGACATTGTTTTTCAACAAGAAAGGTACCATATGCAGCATACTACTGCTGTTTCAATATAGTGCTTGTTTCAAAGGGAATAGTTTCTATTTTATTTTATTATATCTAATTATAGATGCTTTTGAACATCAATATCTTTGGCACTAGATCTTTGTTAAATGAACAACTGCCTGCCCTTTGACAATGCAATTTGGATTTATGAGTTCGGTTTGTTACGGAGGAACAATGTTGTTATGGTTTGTCAGCCTGCATTCAGCATGGCCTTAGAGCAATGTTTTGGAAGGATGTTAATGGAAGCCTTCTATCATCAGTCATTTAATAAATCAGGAATTATAAACAGAATATTCTTCCTGACTTAGAGCAGTGATAACTTTAAGGGAACTCGCTCATAACATATTTACTTATTTTTTACATTTTTTAGTAATATTAATAATCAGGAATTTTTAGAATATCAATGTTTACAAACTAGATGTTGAATGCGTTGAACAACTGTCTGTTTTTAATAATGCACCTTTGAATTATAAGGTTTTGTATATTTCAATGTCTTCTGCAATACGAACAGCAGCCACACCTTCATTTAATTGTAAGCTTCCTTGTGGAATGATTGCGTTTTAATTTCTTAATTGTTAGAAAGCTGCTATTGGATGTTGATTATTATTTGAACAGAGAAACTTCTTAGTTTAATTGTGATCTGAAGAAGCATGCCATGTGCACGCGAAAGCGCTTATCCTTCCATTTTTATGCTTTTTATGCTGATCATTGAATAAAAGAAAATTGTGCTCTTACTTCTCGTGATGTGTCCTGAGGTTTTCGTTTGGATAATTTGCACTGTTTTGCCCTGGGACACTTTGGATAACGGTGATATTTCTATCTAGTTGAAACAGTATTTATATCATAGGTGGTGTCAGGTTTTAGTGGAGTGTCCCTGGACCTATAATCTAACTAATCAGACCATTTATTCTAGTCTGCCAGACTTTTCATTGAAATAGCCTGTTTTTTTTTAGATAACCTATGTAATAAAATCTGTGTACTAAATAAAGTGACGTTTGCTGATACATATCAGGAAAACTGCATAACCTTTTATCTCTCATTAATTGTGATTTTGGGATATTTCTCATAGTTTGAGGTGTTATAAAATAAAAATGTATTTTTAGAAAAAGCTTTTCTGTACAAAGTTGCAACCAGTGACCCATCCATAAGTTTAGTAACCTTCATGTTAAGGAAATCAATATTAAATAAGTCAGCACATACAGAACATTTTATGCCAAAATCATTATCATTCAAATAATCCTAAAATGTTATCACTTGGATTAAGTTCCCATTCCATAACAATTGCCAGTTGTGCAGGTACCTATACCGGATATTTATTTCAAAGAAATGTATAACTTTTTTGACTGTATACACACACACACACACACACATATATATATATATATATATATATATATTCAATTTCAAATATCCCATGAATAGGTCAGAGTAAATGGAGGCGAAGGCTACGCCATAACTGCCCCTCAAAGTTGAAGGAAACAATCCTTAGTGCAATAAAACAAGTTCAGTAAGTGGTAACAAAAATCATTAGATTCAAAGTATACAACCCAACTAGCATTTTAAAAATTCAAACCTTTCTGGTGAAGAAATGATGTATATAATGAGTTAACATCTAAAGTACATAGGTGCCGTTGCCAAACAACCGACATATCTGAGATCACATGAATAAAATGTGGGCTTTCTTTCATCCTAGAGCACTAACAAAATTAATCAGGGGTTTCTAACCCATTTTTAGGAATATAGAGAGTGATTCTGTTAAAGACACCTCCCCGACACAATTGGTCAACCCAGTGGATCATCTTTGTTTTTGTGCACCCACTGGTGGAATATAAAATACATGTGGAGCAGTATTTTCCACTTTCAATTCATTTTTTAATTCAAAAGAAATATTTTTTTCCTGACAAATTATCCAAAAATGTGCATATCTCTTGTCTGAATCGTGCTGTGGGGTCTACCAATAATGTGTGGTAAAACATGGGGTTGTTGAATTGTGCATGTATCTCAGTATCATATTGGAGAATGTTCCAAACCACCACTGTTGTGATAACCAGTGATCTATCTTCTGTAAATTATACAGAACTTTCTTTTCATCAACCTTAAGGTTGTGATGTGTGAGGTGCATAAAATAATGCTCTTCAAAATGTTATGTTCCTAATAAACAGATATTCAAACTGTTTAACTGCATGGTTATAGGGTGGATTGAAGTTTTTTTTTTTTAATATAAAAGGGACATTATCAAAACTCTCTCATGACTTGTAGCTTTCCTACTGTGGTACCAAGAGTTTAAGTTTAATGAATGACAAAAATAGTTAAGAGCTTTAAATAAGACAATATTGTAGAAGGTACAAGGGATCAACATTGAATAAGAAATCAGTTGTTAAATGCCTATTAGAAACATTGATCATCAAGTCATAGCATACAGAATTTAAAGGTAAACAGATATTGCGTCTAGAAATATGTGCGATCTTTCTCCTCATATGTTTTCTTCCCATCTTCTAATATTTTTATTGCTGAAACTAAAGGTGTTAGAATGATGTTACCATCTAGTAGATTACTGCATTTAGATAAATGCTCTACATCCCAGGATCTGGTTCTGACCAAACTTGCTATAAATAACTGAAGACTCACTTTCAGAAGCTAGGTTATTTGAGGTGGAGGATTCACTAACATGAAGAACTGATTTATATGCAGAAGCATCACTATTTTAATTTTACATCGGAATGTACTATGTTATTACCTAAATTAAATCATACATTATGTTTCTTGTACCATAGACATACATTGCCTTTTTCACAGTCATTCAAATCCCTTTGATATTTAATACAGTTTCTAATTATAATATCTGTAGTAACTTTGTTAATAAAAGTCTTATATTTGTTGAATGAAAATTCAATTTGTTTATCATTCACAAACCACTGAATCTTGTCATATAAATTCTTGATGATAGATTCACTCTCACATAAAGTATTTCATAATATTGTAAAACTACATAAAAATGGCAGTGAGGAAGCATGTTGTATTTTTTGACATCGTTTCATTAATAACTGGTCATCTTCATCCACTCCAGAATTTAGTGTGACCCAAGAACCTTGAAGAACCATTGCCTTCACCCCATATGCTTTAAAGAATTTAATATTCCAGGTGATTGAACATAAGCAGCAGTTAAATGGCAAAATGCTGTTTTGGTATTTTCAGTAGACAGTCAGAAAACAGAAGTAAAGCCCCCAAGAAATCAAACAAGTGATATCCTCCTTATCTGCTCCTAGACATTCCAAAAATAAAGTGGGATCCATACTAGATTTGCTGAGTAGTCAGTCACTGTAGGTTTGAAATGAACCCAAATAAAATGGAAGATTATAGTGCTGAAAACAATATAAACCAACTTATGAGGTGCACATGAACCACATGAATGTGGGGATGCAGAGTTTGATGCAAGAAATATATTGCACTGTGTAAGATTTTGAAACACTTTTTGTAATGAGTGCTAAGTTTTGTAATCTTGACATAAATGTTATTTTATATATCATATTATTATATATAGTTAGGGGGGTGGGGGCACAGCCCCCTACATTGGGGGTGTGGACGGAGTAGCCCCTCCACCTAATTTTGGTTTTATATTGTTAGCTTTCAGTGAAATTAGATTCATAAATATAAAAGCTAAGTAGATGCCACACCCCACCCACACCCCCCAACTATATATACTAACTCCAGGATCGCACTACAGTGGGGAAAAGGGCATATACATTTTATTTACCTAACAGTACTTACATTCGGTGAAATGTGATTTAGTGAAATGAGTTTTCAGTGATTTGAGCTTTCAGAAATTTTTTGAGGGTGAATTGAAATTCAGTGAGATAAGTTTTCAGTGAATCAAAGTAGATAGACCCATATATATATATATATATATATATATATATATATATATATATATATATATATATAATGTTGACCCTTTTCAGTCACTACCCAAGTACTTTTCATAAATGCTTGCAAATGAGTTAACATTACTGTAGAAAAGTTGGAAATTTTGAAGTTAGCAATACTGCAGATGGAAAACAGATGGAAACAACATGAACAATGTTATTATATATGCCACTGACATGTGATCAAATTATTATATATACATATACTCACAATGAAAAATTGGGGTTCCAGAGAGAGAGTTGAAGATTTCAGAATAGTGCACTAGCCTGTATCCCTAAATAAGTTACACATAACCTTCCTTGAACAGATGATCACTTAGTGTGATTCTGAAGGTTTGTAATGCTTGATTATTTTTAACCTCATTAAGAAGGTTGTTCCATATTGTCCCACTCAAGTCTATATTATCTTGCCAAATGCTGTTTCCAGCAAATATGGCAACATCGAACAATAAACCGTGAAATCTCACTAACGCAAATGTGCATGTCACTGACTTTTTTCCTAGGGAAAATAATCGGTATACCAACCAAACACAACAGACCACCTAAATCATTACAAAGTGGCGGGCCTCGCCCCAGCATACCCCCCTAACTAAATATACCAACTCCAAGATCCCACAACAGTGAGGTAAAGGGCAATTTCATGGTGACAGCCAAGCATTTTTTTCCCTAGAAAAAAATCGGTGACCTGGCTGTTCGCTTTAGTGGGATTTCATGGTTTGTTGTTCAATGTTGCCATATTCGCTGGAAACAGCTTTTGGCAATATAATATAGACCTGTCCAACTCACGTATGGCATTTTTAAACTAGGGTCTAATTGGTGTGAGTGTATTGTCTCATCTGCTTCTTAGTGAGTAATTTGTTTGTTGAATTGAAAGTAGTCTTTTGAGTGGTGGACATAAACCATAATTAAGAATTCTGTAAATTAGAGTAGCATAAAGAAAGGTTGCTCTTTTACTAAGAGTTAGACATCTTTTATTTGCTTTAATAGTTCACAGTGATGCTTATTCCTATCTGCTAAGAGAGCATATTTAAAAATGTTATTTTCAGTTGACTGTAGTTTATATGTATTAGAGTTTATGTAGAGGTAAATCATATTCACCTTTTGTCAATGGAACATTTATGTGAGTGCCCTTCACTCTATTTATTTGGCTGTTTGTTGATGGAGTGAATGATTCTGAAATGCTGTTGATGTTCCTTCATCAAAATGTTAACAATTTTGATGAAATAAATATAAAATGCTGCCAGCAGGGAATGTATGAGCTTAAGAAACTAATCCTATATCCTTTAGATATTCTGAATGTTTCGTTATTGGGGGGTAGAAATGTTTCTGCAAATTCTGAGAGGTGTGGAAAGCATCAATGTGTGAGAAAAAAAGCTTTTTATCAAGAGGAAAAAAAAAACTTTTATTTAAATTCTGATTAAATATTTTAAGTTGTACTTATAGATCTGTATACTTTTCTGTTTTTCTTTTCATGTTTTAGCCAAAAAAAGGTTATCTGTTTACATGTTTTTTTTTAGTTTATTCTGGAACCTTAGTCTTATAGCTTTATTTACATTTCTGGGAAGATTGTGTATTACTGCAAGATTTTAGCATTGTTTATGCATTATACTGCACCTATATCTCCATAAGTAGAATTACTTGTAAAAGCTAGTTGTTTGTATTTTGACCCCGCTCTGGAACCTGACTCTTGTAGGTTCATTCACAGTTGTGGCAGAACTGTCAACTACTGCTAGATGCAGCATTTTGTTCCCATAAACAACATTACTGGTAAATTTCTGCATAGTTTGATGCCTTAGTCTGTGGTGGTATTATAATAATGGCAATATTGTGAATTCTGCTCTAGAATTTGTGCTTCCGTTCTTTTACAGCTGTTTATATTCCACCTTTGCTGCTAGAGTCTTAAATTCTGATTATCATTTACCTGCTTAAAGTTGCATTCCGGTGGCTTTGTGTTTATTTTGCTTTTCCGCTGTTCTTTGTGTCTGTCCCATCCCCGCTGAGACAATAAACTGGAGTTTATCTATGTGCAAATCACAATAGACAAATCCTATCTCATATGCTAAAAAGCTACATCACCCTCTGTCTCCCGAGAATCCCATAGTTCATATCTAAACCTACTGGAGACACACACTATTAAAACAGATGCCCTATTCGTAGGAGACTTTATCTACCCCTGTATAGACTGGGAAACATTCACTGCCTCAAACTCACAGACACAATGATTCCTAGACTTTCTTAACACAAATACACTTTGACCAGATAGGACACCCACCAGAGGTTCAAACAAGCTGGACCTGGTAGTCACTACTATGGAAGAACATGCTCCAGTGTCACATTCTCACTGGTGAGGTCAAACCGCAAAGCTGTCAACTTGGTAATTTCAGCAAACCTTGTACCAGGAACTATTTCAAAGTAAACTACATCCTATTACGTGATAGTTTGTCAAAATTCAATGTCCCTCCTAATGTTGAGTTCACAGCAACCTATGCAGAATTGTTCACAGAGACCTTGTACAATCATGTAAATGGCTGTATAAAGGCTGTTGTACCTACTAGAAGTAAGACCAAAACAAGTTCTAAAAACAAATCACACTGGTGGAATCTTAACCTTAATAAGGCATATAATAAAAGGAAAAAAGTCATAGCTAAAATCAGGAAGAACAGTTCCCATAATGATAAGAGCTCTCTAATTAAACTAAACAGGAAACTAACAGGACTAATTAAGTACAATAAGGTCATTTACAAGGTCAAGATAGCCTTGCAGGCTAAAGAAAACCACAAAACCTTCAACAGCGATATCCATAACCTCAAGGACAACACACAGCAGTATGCCAGACAGATGGTCAATGATGCTACCTTCACTGAACAGAGAGACATAGCAAATCTGCTGGTTGACAAATTCGACACATACGTCACCCTACACTCCCCCACCACCTCCCACCATGAAATACCTACTGGCATAACCTACATCTCGACCTATTAGCAGGGAGCAGATCCTGGTGATGCTCATTAAAGCCAAAAACACAGCCTCCATAGGCCCCAACAATATCCCATGATACCTCCTGCATAGCCTGAAACATGACCAATCAGGACCACTTGGGTTGCATTTCAACTGTAGGCTCAAAACAGGCTTTATACCACAAGAATGGAGGACTACAATGGTTATCCCACTTCACAAAGATGGACCATCAACCGACCCTGGAAACTACAGACCCATTAGTCTAACTACCCTAATATGCAAACCCATGGAACAAATTATCATAGAAATGATCAACAAAGACATAGGAAACTTCAGGCACTGGATCCAATCTGGTTTTGTTTTGTCAGGGGAAGGTCATGCATACTAAATCTGGTGGACTTCTTTGAGAAGGTCACTAAGGCAATGGTTGACAGGAAGATGGTGCATACCACCTACCTGGACCTGGCTAAGGCATTCAGTTCAATACCCCACTCAAGTATATCTGGCAAACTCACCAAACTGGACATAAACACTTGCATAACTCTCTGGATTGTCATCTGGCTCACAGATAGGATCCAGGACGTCAAATCTGGTAAGAGTACCTCCACTAGCATCAGTGGGGTACCTCAGGGCTCCATGCTGGAACCATTTCTATTTACCATTAACTTTGCAGAGGTAAAGGATAATGTCAAGGGCATTTGGCTAACCAAGTTCACAGATGGCTACAAATTGGGAACCATCATAGAGTTTCCCATAATATAAACATCTTACTAGAGGGTCTAACACAGACAAATAACTAGTGCCAAATTCATGGATTAAACCTCAATGCCAAGAAATGCATTATAGTGTCTTTTCTGGAAAACAGCTACCCAGGCTAATTACTCTAATGATAAGACATCCTTAAAAGTTGACCAAGTAGTCAGAATCTGGGAACATATGTAGACAGTAATCTGGCCTTTGAACAACATGTGGCCAAGGTAATCACAAAATAATTCTATTTGCCCAACTTATAAGTAAGGACATGGCATCCAGGTCCACAGAAGTCATAGTGCCACTTTATTTAGCTCTTATCAGACTCATCAGTGGGTATAATGTCCCTTTGGCATGTACCTGACCAGGCATATGCAATAGTTGGAATGACCACAAAGGTTCCATACCAGGAGACTGCAGGTTTTAGCACACTATCCTATATGGATCACCTTAAAGTCTATCTCTATATGTGGTCTCCTGCAGGCTACTGAGAGGCAATCGATGTGTGGAATGCAAGGTGCGCTCAGATCCAGCTCTGATAGACCTTTTGCACATATGCAAAGTAAAGAGCATCAGAACCACTAGATCTAAGGATTTAAATTTTGTTTGAAACATAAACAGGAAATGTTGGCAAGACAGATATGTGTCTCAGAGGATCCCAATGGTCTCAAACAGGCTCCCCATCCAT